>NW_025336455.1:1696175-1710084 GCF_004798865.1 Varanus komodoensis
GGAATGTGTTTAGAAGGGGCAGAAAGGATGAGCTGTGCAGAAAAAGCTACTCAGGGAAGGCTTTTTCAAAATCTTCCTCTTTTCAGTGGTATTTTAGCCCTATATTAGGGTTAGGGGATATACCAGGGTAGGGTTAGGGTTAGGAAAACGAGGTGTCCTGGCATGATTTTGATGTTTGGAATGTGTTTAGAAGGGGCAGAAAGGATGAGCTGTGCAGAAAAAGCTACTCAGGGAAGGCTTTTTCAAAATCTTCCTCTTTTCAGTGGTATTTTAGCCCTATATTAGAGTTAGGGGTGTGCACCAGGGTAGGGTTAGGGTTAGAAAAACGAGGTGTCCTGGCATGATTCTGAGGGTTGGAATGTGTTTAGAAGCGGCAGAAATGATGAGCTGCGTGGAAAAAGCTCCTCAAGGAGGGCTTTTTCAAAATTGCTTTATTTTCAATGAAACTTTTGCCCTGTATCAGGGTTAGGGGTGTGCTCCAGGGTAGGGTTAGGGTTAGGAAAACGAGGTGTCCTGGCATGATTCTGAGGGTTGGAATGTGTTTAGAAGTGGCAGAAATGATGAGCTGCGCAGAAAAAGCTGCTCAGGGAAGGCTTTTTCAAAATCGCCCTCTCTTCAATGGAACTTTCGCCCTATATTAGGGTTAGGGGTGTGCACCAGGGTAGGGTTAAGGTTAGGAAAACGAGGTGTCCTGGCATGATTCTGAGGGTTGGAATGCGTTTAGAAGGGGCAGAAATGATGAGCTGCGCAGAAAAAGCTGCTCAAGGCAGGCTTTTTCAAAATCTCTCATTTCAATGGAACTTTTACCCTGTATTAGGGTTAGGGGTGTGCACCAGGGTAGGGTTAGGGTTAGGAAAACGAGGTGTCCTGGCATGATTCTGATGGTCGCAATGCATTTAGAAGGGGCAGAAATGATGAGCTGCGCAGAAAAAGCTCCTCAAGACAGGCTTTTTCAAAATCCCTCATTTCAATGGAACTTTTGCCCTGTATTAGGGTTAGGGGTGTGCACCAGGGTAGGGTAGGGTTAGGAAAATGAGGTGTCCTGGCATGATTCTGAGGGTTGGAATGTGTTTAGAAGGGGCAGAAATGATGAGCTGTGCAGAAACAACTACTTAGGGAAGGCTTTTTAGGGGTGAGCACCAATGTAGGATTAGGGCAGTGGTGGTGAACCTCTGGCACGTGTGGCCCCATTCCCCCCAGCAGCTGAACCCTCTTTGTTGGCACACAAGCCGAGTCACTCCAGCAGCCGAGCATCGGATAACAGCACACACGGGCCATGCGCATGCTCGGAAAGGACTAGTGGTGCCAGGCAGTGACGTTATGAGATGCAACTCTTTAGTTGCGACTCGTTCGAGCTTTCGCATGGCCGATCAGTGCACTGCCAAGGATATATATATATTTGCTTGGACTGGTTGCGAGTTGTTTTTTTCTAAACTAAAACCTCAGTTTTCATGTTTTATTGTAGTGTTGGCACTTTGCGATAAATAAGTGGGTTTTGGGTTGCAGTTTGGTCACTCGGTCTCTAAAGGTTCGCCGTCACTGTTCTAGGAGAACAAAATGAGGGCAAAAGAATATCTTTTGCTGTTGTCTAGTTTTAAATATTTAGGAAATTGAATAACTAATTAATCAGTTTGATTTCTGGGTAGTCCTTTTTTATCTGGCATAGAAGAATACTAATTAACATTAATATATCATACTAATTGTATTATATACAGAAACATAAATACACGCTGTATTTAACATATTGAAAAATAACCAATTTTTTAAAAATGAATAAAGCAGAGTGGATTAATCATTCTTCAAAGCCTGGGAAAGTGGAAAAGATTTTTGCCTACTGTTGAAATGATGTCTGAGTTGGGAAGGTGAGGGATAGCATTCCAGAGTTGGGGCACCACCACTGAATTAATGGATTTACTTATTTATTTAAAACCTTTATACCCCGTCCACCACTGATGTCTTGGGACGGCTCACCATAAGGAAGTTCCAAGTAGCCACGCAAATTGTCTTTCTCCTCGCACAAAAGTCTGCAGCCAGCTTCGGAGCGGCCTCTTGGAAATCTGGGCTGGATTTTGGTTCCACCACGAAGGGTTCTGTTCAGGGCTGTGGAGTGAAACTTCTGCTCTCTTTCTGTTCCCGCACAGCTAAAAAGCACCTCCGCCGGCCTCTGAAATGGGTTGCCGAGGCCTACCACGCGGGCATGTCGGCCGCTGAGCGCCGCCGGGTGCAGAACAGCTTCATGTCCGGCCAGCTGCGCGTGGTGGTGGCGACCGTGGCCTTCGGCATGGGGCTGGACAAGCCGGACGTGCGGGGCGTGGTGCACCACAACATGCCCAAGAACTTTGAGAGCTACGTGCAGGAGATCGGGCGCGCAGGGAGGGATGGCCAGCCGGCCCAGTGCCACCTCTTTCTGGACCCCGAGGTGAGGCCTGCGAGGGAGTAACGCCCTCCTGGTTCGAGGTTTAGAGACGGGGTGGCAGGCGCTCCACATTCTGTGCAAAAAGGGCACAGCAGATGCTGTTGGGATTCATGGTTCCCCTACACAGCCTTGCACAGTGGGAACAGTGGGTGTGGGGAACGTGCGGGGCGGGGCTGGCTGCAGCCCGGATGGGAGGAGGAGGAGCTCCATCTCTCTCTCTCCACCCCGGGGCTCCAGGAAGGCAAACATGACGTTTCAAGAACACAGAGTGTCAACTGTCCAGCAAAACCGGCTGCCTGCGAGCGGGGGCGAATGCTCTGAGTCCTGCACGGGGCTCCCTGGACTCGGAGCTGCTCCAAGGCAGGCCTCAGCAGTGTCTCTCAGAAGTGCCCCAGCTGGGACTTGGCAGACGGTTGGGGCCAGGAGCTGCGTGGGCGGGGGGTGGCCGTGGAGGCAGTTCCCTCGTGCTGGACCCTCGGGTGGCCCGTCCAGAAGGAACGCCTGGCTGCTCTGGAAGAGGCGGAAGGAGACGGAACGGGGTCCCCGAGGTATGCAGAGCCCGAGATGCTCTGGCTTCCACGGGGTGCGTCAGCGGTGTGGCGAGCAGGCGGGGGCCCTCAGACAGGGGGAAGGTGCTGCCTGACTCAGCTGAGCCGGAAGACAGGTGGCTTGTTCTGCACCAGTGGGTCTGTCCCGGCACCGAAGGCGGCCGTGTCTCCCGCACACTTGCCGATGCGGTGCATCTATGAGATTCCACCCCCGTCATGCCCTTCCTCCGAGTGTCCTGCGTGGGGCTCAGCACCAGCAATGGCCGCTCGGTCTCCCTCAGAAGCTTCTTCTGGATCCGTGGCCCTCTTCCCCAGCTCTCACGGTTGGCTCTCTCCCTTCCCAGGGCGAGGACTTGCACGAGCTGAGGCGTCACATCTACGCGGACACGGTGGACTTCTTCACTGTGAAGCGGCTCGTGCAGAAGGTTTTCCCCAGCTGCAGGTGCCGAGAACTGCGCCAGAGGCAGCAGGAGCTCAGCAAGGTCAGGAAAGGGAAGCGGGGGGGTGGGGGGGACCTCTCTGGGAGCTGCGTGTTCTTTTTCAGAGCTGGTGCCACTGCATGTGTGGTGGAGAACCTTCTAACTTTCCTGCGTCGCGGAAGCCTGAGCTGTTCACCCAAACACCTGCTTGTCTCTGCCCAGAACAGCACTAGGGTTTCATCCAGCTTGAGACCGTGAGAGGAGGCTGAGGGCTGCCCGGTCCGGCCAGCCAGCGGCCTGTGCAGAATCTGTCAGCCAGAGAGGAGTGCCCCCACGCCCCCCTGCCTGTGCCCCCAGGGACGGGTGTGCAGGCAGGTATTCTCTCGGATCCCACAGATAATGTGTCTCCATCAGGACTAGAAGCACGGATGGCCTTATCCTGTTTGTCGAGCCCCACCAAGTTGGTGGCCATCACTACGTCTCGTGATGGCAACTTCCTAAGAGAGACCCCTTGCTAATCCCCAGCCCAGGCTGCTCAGAACAGGGAGAACTGGCTACTCCGAAGCCGGCAAGGCTTGTTCCCCCGAGGGTCTTTGGCAGCTGCTAGTCCGGGTCGGCAAGGCTGAGATCTCCATGGTTGCTGGCCATCACATCACAGCCTCTCAGGAATACCGGCCCATCTCTGAGTACGGGGGGCTCCTTGGGGGTGAAGAGACCGATTCCTCCGTCAGCACAGACGGCTCCCCAGCATGGTTGCTCCAGCCGTGGGGACGGCATCACGGTCAAGAGCACGCAGCTGGCTGTCCCACTGCCCCGCAACATCACTGCCGGGTGGAGGGCACTGCTCCCCGGAGCCTGGCTCCCCTCTTGCCCCCGCTGCCTCCCTCCCTGTGCGTGACCAGGCGCCTTCCCTGCAGGGCGCCGAAGTGCAGGATGCAGAGACGCTGAGCGCCCCGGAAGGAGGCTGCGGGCAGCCGAGAGCATGCTTCAGGCACGAGCGAGCCATCCCGATCCAGCAGACCGTGGAAGCCCTGGACTTGCGGGAGGAAGGTGAGGAGGCCCGGCAGGACCCGCTGGGGGTGTCTCCCCCGAGTCCTGGGTCTGAGACGGCTGATAAGTCGGGACGGGCCATGTTCGGGCCCGTGAGTTTGCGGTGCCCTGGAGCCCTTCGGAGGCTGGCGGGGAGGTCCTGGGTGCCCTGGGCCTGAGCTCCGGAGGCCGTGCCCAGTGCCGCACCGGCCCTGCCTTGGCTGCAGCTGAGTCGTAGGCCCGCCCGTCCCCCCGTCGGAGGCTTCGAGGGCAGCCCTGCGCTTGGACCGCTGGCTGGAAGGGCTCCCTCGGCTGCCTGCCACTTGCCCAGGAATGCGAGGGCGCCCTCCCTCTTCCTTCCGCCACACCCACAGGGGCTGCGGCTGCCCCGCTCCCCCTTTCCCAGCGTCTTGGCTGCTTCCAGTAGAAGAGCAGGCAGCCTCCTGCCTGTGCGTCGGCGCCTCGCCCTCCCCTGCAGGGTCGGTCCCAGCCCCCGAGCTGCTGCCTCAGGCCCTCATAGCCCTGTGCGTGCGCTGGCGCCTGGCAACCACCCTTGGCCGGGGCCTGGGGGGCGCGCCCCTCCGGTTCCACCCACCTGCCTCTGCAGCGTGGTCAGGCCCTGAGGCGGGCCAGCTCTGTCCCCTGCTCAGTTTCGTTTTCACTCTAAGTAGGGGCAGACTGGTTTGGGCTCCTTTTGTACACTGATCGCACAGGACCCTAAGAAGCCGGTGGGGCCGGTGAGGGGAAGACCTGCATGGCAGGTGGTATTGGGCAGCGGATCGCGCCCCTTCCCTGCCCTCAGCAGGCCTCTTCCCTCGTGCAGGCATCGAGACGCTCCTGTGCTACCTGGAACTGCACCCCCAGCGGTGGCTGGAGCTGCTGCACCCCACCTCCTCATCCTGCCGGGTGGTGTGCTACGGCGGTCCCCAGCAGCTGCGGGGGGCGGCTCGGAGGTGAGTGCGGAGCCCGCGGCAGCCTTCTGAGCGGGCAGGCGGGTGGCTGTCGGGGACAACGCGCTTTCCCAGGCATCAGCTGCCTCCAGTCTCGGAAGTGCAAAGCGGGTGTGTGCAAAAGCGCATTGGACGTTCCGCCGGAAAACCTGGTTTGCTTCTGGCCTAGAGGAGGCGGGAGAAGCCGATTTTCACAAGGCGGCTTGGCCCCCGCGCTTTTAACGGCACCCTGCATTACAGGTGCGGATGCCGACGTGTCGTGTGTTCTAACTGTTCCAAGTACTGGCTTTGCTTTGGGTGCTTTGGATATAGTTCTGTGCAGAAAGCGGGTAGACCACTTGCAATAACGATTATAATCTGGGAGCCAGGATGCACGGGGGAATCGAGAGCTTGGCCAGTCGGCCTCTCCACCGCCCCACACCTTCTGGGATTTGCGCGACGCTGTTGTCCGGCCGAGCTCTGCAGCCACAGGGACGGGAAACCTTGGTAAAATCCCGTGCTCCGTGCCAGCTGGCTCAGCGGGAGTCTTGGTCCATCGCAAGGATCCCGCTGCTTGGCAAACCGAGGCACCTTTGCGCCTGGTAGCAGTCGCACTTGCTGTCTCCCACAGGTGCCCCCCCCTCGCCGTCTGCCTGGCCCGGCGGCACCTGAAGGGGGCCAGTCCCCGTCTCGGAGGTTCTGTGGATTTTGACGTCATTGAGCTGGCGGACTCCATGGGCTGGGAGGTGCTGCCAGTGAAGCGAGCTCTCCGTCAGCTGCAGTGGGACACACAACTGCAGACGGGTAACCCGGCGCGGGTCCTGGCTGGCAGGGAGGCATGGGCACAGTCCTCGCGGGGCCGGCCTTCCGCCTGGACCACTGGTTGGCCATGATTCAGGAAGCGGGGCGAGAAGTCGCACCCTGTCCACCACCCTTCTCGTCTCGGAGGTGCCGGCCTCCTCCAGCCCAAGAGCCAGCCTCCGTTCTGGGAAGCTGTTGTGGGCCCGGTTGGGCAGGGCCTGCGAGAAAAGGGGCAGCATCCTTCAGCGGAAGGTGCTTGGCACGAAGCTGCAGGAGAGACATCCCAGCCTTCTGGACCGGCAGCAGCTATTCAGAGGCCGGGAGATCTGCAGAAGATGCGTGGTGGGAGGGGGGCAGAATGGGGCCAGGACATGTGGGTGGGGCATGTGGGAAACCGTCCAGGGGCTGCAGGGGAGCTGGTTGGGCCCCCTGCCTCACCTAACCCCAGCTGCTGGGCTTGCCACTGGTTCTCTTGCCCCCCTCCCACCATGTGACAACGGTTAGGGGCCTTCTGCCGATCGGCACTCATGCTTCTCTCCTGCTCTTTCGGATCAGGCTCCGGCGGGTCTAAGAGGAGTGGGATCCTCGTGGAATTTAGCGAGTTATCCTTTCACCTGCGCGCCTACGGGGACCTCGCTGACGAGGAGCTGGACTCTGTGAGTGACTTCCTGCACCGTCGAGTGATGGCCCGGGAGAAGGCAGCCCTCCACCAGCTCCACGCTTGCTTCCAGGCCTTCCAAAGGTTGGTAGCCCTCGGCCAGCACTGGCCCTGCTCAGCACCTCTTGGTCAGTGGGGGCCGGAGTCTGCTTGGAGGTAGCAGACTCCAGAGCACTGTGGTACGTAGATTAAGTCCGGCGAGTCGAAATACTGGATGAAGGCCTGGCCGGCCTGGCCTGGCCAGCAGTGTCTCTGCTGTCCCTGAGATGCCGGGCACGGAAGGGTTCAGTGTTCACTTGGGGAGTGGCAGAGAGGAGCTGCCCTTCCTCCCGCATAGCGCACAGCATGCGCCCCTTCCCTGCTGCTCTTTCATTCCGTGCGCCGCTGATCCCTTCCCAGCATGTGCTCTTGGCGACTCCCAGATGAGCTAGGAACAGATGGTGCAAATACAAGATTTTTGTTTGCTTTTAATTTGGACCTTGATCTCTTCCCCGCTCGCCTGCTTGAGAAGCTTGAGGCCGAGGGGGCGCAGTCCAGGTCCGGCAGGATGCCGGGGCCCAGGCGGAGGGAGGCAGCGGGGCTGCTGGCGCGGGGGCATGTGCTTCCTCAGGCCCTGCCATGAGCACGCTCCTCCCGCCAGTTTCGCAGCCGTACCTGCGGCACGCGCGTTCTCCGGCCTGTTCGTCGTCGTGTGCAGAAGAGCCCCAGAAGCTGCCTCGCACCGAGGGAGAGCCTTGCTGCGGTGACCGTTGCGTGCGCTGATTTGCACCCGGAGCACTCCAAGGTTTCGCACTCCAGCCCGGCCTGGAGAGGCTGCCACGGAGTCTCCTGCAGCGTCTCTGCCGCCCCAACGCTGAACCTTTCCAGATGGAACTGGGTGCCTGAAGCGAGCTGCGCCACTGCAGACGCGGCCCTAAGTACTCTTGGAAAAGGGGCAAGATTGCGGACAGGGACTTGCCAACACCCCGCCTGCAAGAGAGAACTGCTTTGTGATTTGCTCTGGATTTCAGCCCATTTCCAGGACCAAGTGAAAGTGTTCATGTTACAATATAAAACTCTAAAGATGCAATATGTGTTGAAACAACAACAGCAACAAGAAGCCTGTGGTTCCCAGCATGCCTCCTCGCTGACTGGGTCACGCTGGGAGCTTTCCTGTGTGAACATGCCTAGGAGTGTGTCCTGCCAGGCAGTCCCCTGCCCGCATACACCTGCCCAGGACACACGGAAGCCCCGAGGGGCCTCGCTCAGTCTCCCCCAGCAAAGGCGGTGGCGTGGGTGCCTGCTCAGGAGAGGCCATTTTCAGTGGCGGGCTCAGGTGGCGGAATCTCTGCCCAGAGGCTCGCCTAGCACCTGTGCTTTGGTCTGTTCAAAGCCAGGCAAAATCTTTATTGCCCCATCCATTTCGGCTTTAAAAATATGTTTTGGTGCTTTGTAGCCCTTGGGCGTGATTGTTCCTGGGTTTATTCTTGATGCAGCTTTAACCTGTTTCGCATATATGATGGTTTTGTATTTTAATATTTGCTGATTCTAGTTTTTGCACTCTGCCCAGAGAATTCATTGTTATGAGTGCTTTTAAGATGCCGTAGAAAGAAGGAACCTTTTGGAGGGCTCTCTTTCATAGGGTGCCGTAAGTCAGAGACAACTTAATAGCGTATAACAGCAGCAGCAGAAAGAAAATAGGGCAGTGCGTCTCTCAAGCTGTGGGAGCTGTCTCTCTAAAAACAGCAACTGCTTTTGCATCCTGTCGACTCCCGTTTGGTTTATCCTCTGGGGTACTACGTTGCAGTCAGTGGTCCTCCATCTCTCACTTCTGTTCCGTTTTCCTGCAGCGTGGCTTCCCCAGCGCACACCCACTGCTGTGACCGTGTGGACGAAGGGAGGAGTGCCCAGCTGAAGTCGCTGCTGATGAATTATTTTGAGAAGGGTACGGTTCTGGATGAAGAGCAGGGTGCCGAGGACCTGCAGGACAACAAGGTGAGAATGAGCACCGATTTCTTTTCTCATGATGCCAAACCGTAGAACCGCACCGGTGTTCGTTCGCAGAGATCGCGCTGGGGCAGCTTTCAACAACTCTGGCCAGTTGCTGCTGGTGGGAATTCCCCACTGCGCCCTGCACAGAGGTTAGCAGCCTCTCGCGCCCGGCCGGGGTTTGTCAGGTATCTCCGGGGTGGGGGGTGGTTGGGTGGGGGGTATTCCTTCTTCACTGGTTCTTCAAGGGAGCGGCTGTTGCTGCGTGGGAGAGCACTTTGGCAAGGACCCTGGTTCCCCATCACGGTGCCCAACTGAATCAACGGGTTGCTTGTAGGTAGAGGTTAATTTCTTGTGCTTTTTTAATTGTTGGTGGTGATTGATACCATTCTTACCTGGACCTGGAATTTTATGGAGAATGGAATATAAATGCAACTTCAATAACGTAAATGGACGTTTTACATGGCGGAGTCCCAGGTTCAGTTTTGGGCTACAGGGTTCAGGCAACTTGCAATAGGAAAACCCCTTTTTGGCCCAAGCACTAAAAAAAACCCAGAGAATCCCCTGAGGGGAGGCATTAATCCTTCACCCCCCTCCAGGGGGAAGAAAGCTCCTCTCCCGCCCCCCCATCTCCGACACGCCCCTTTCAAGCCAGAGCTGGGTCAAAATCCCTCCGAGACCTTGGACAGCGAGCTCTGGTCAGTGTCAGCCACGTTGGACGAAGAGCAACCAGCATGACTTCTGCAGACGGGGAATCGCTTGTTTTGTTTCCGTACTGTTCAGTATGTTCACCTGGATTTCCATGTGTGTGCAGTAAAACCGCCTCTTAAGCAGCAGTGAAACTGAGCCTTTAGTAAAACCCAAAGGATCTAATTGGCTGGAAGTTGAAATCAGTAGGGAACAGCTCTTTGCTCTGCTGTGTAAATGATCTCAAGAAGGCTTTGGCCGCGATCACGTTCAGGTGTCTGTAACGCTGCGCCACCACACCGGACCTGGGCCGCTCACCCCGCTCACCCTGCCCCCTGTGGGCTTCGCTTCCCGGTTGCAGCTTCAGGACTGGGAGGAGCACATCCGAGCCGACATCCGCCACTTCCTGTCCATCCGGCATGATGAGAGGTTCACCGGAAGAGCTGTGGCCAGGATCTTCCATGGCATCGGTAAGGCCGCAGGATCGCTGACTCTGCTCTGGTTTGGGTCACTGTTCCGGCGCCGAGCGAAGATGTGCAGAGCAGAGCCCTGTGTTGGCTTCATGCAGAGATCCACAAAGTGTTTTGATGGGACAGTAGCTCGGCCCTCCTGGGAGGCCTGCTCTCTTAAAGCTATATGGGCATTGCCTCAGAGACGCTGCCACGGGGCCAGCACACAGCCGGCAATCCGTAATGCATCAGCAGTGGTGGATTAGCAGGTGGCTCTACTTGGCCCTCAGCGGGGGGCGGGGGGAGGAGCCCCAGCCCCTGCCCGTTTGCCAAACTGGACAGCAAAAACCATTGGCAAAAAACCTGCCATTCCACTAGTACCGATGCTAAAAAGGGCACATCTGAGAACAAGCTGAAGTTTTTAGTGTCCCGTTGTGGTTTGGTGCCAAGTTCCGTCCATTCCTTTCAGACTCGAAGGCCTGTGGGGTGAAAATAGCCCGCAGATGCCAGAAGCTGCCCACTCCTGTTCTAATGGCCTCTATCCCTTTCTTCCTTCTGGGGAACTTCACAGTGCTTGCAATGGCTTTGTTCCTGTGGAAATCTCCAGTCGCGTTCTCTTTCTTAAGGGATGCAAGCAGCCTTTTCAGAGTGACAACAGCTGTCAGTATATGGAGAGGCACACCAGGGAAATGGCTGTGTGAAAAAGGAAGCTCCATCAGGGATACAGAGGGTCCCCCCCCCCCCCCGCACAGCTGTTGTCTGTTTCTGGCCAGTGGTTCTGTTGCGTGTGTGTCTTAGCACTGCAGCAAGCGCATCCCCAGCGGCGGTGCCTGTAAGAACGCTCTCGTCCTGCACGGGGTCGTTTCCTCCTCTTGCTCGCCTCTCGCTCGCCTGCGCAATCCCTCAAAGGGGCGGGGAGCTACGGCCTCACTGGAAAGGAGCTGCGAGCCGGTTTGTGGGACGGCGTGGCTGGGAAGGGCGGGCTGGCTGTGAGCCATCTCCTGGCACAAGAGTCGTCTGCAGCGACGGCACAGGAATGCTGCCGCTCCGCTGCCCTGGAGTTGAGGAGTCGGATAGGGCGAGAGGGAGGAAGGGAACCAGGAGCATCCCCGCACCAGAGAGAAGCCAGCTGGTTGCCCCCTGGCAGGCGTGCGGTCTCAGGCTTCCCTGACTGGGCTCCTGCACTCCCCCCCCACAAGCTCCCACCTTCTCTCCTGCTCTCGCACCGGAGGAGAGACGAGAATGGCTGCATCTCATGGGGGGGGGGGGTAGTGAGAGAAGAGCCCCCCAGTGATGCAGACCACTTTTGGATGCATCTGGGGCAGTGCGGAGCTACGGGCAGGGGAGGGGCCACAGCTGAGTACCTTGCATTGCTTTGCATGCAGAAGGGCCATGCTTCCAGGCCTGGATCTTCAGGCAGGGCTGGAAAAAGCTCTTTCCTCAAAGCTGGAGAGCCGCTGCCAGTCAGTGTTGGCAGCGCTGGGTGAGGTGGCCAACCCAGCGCACAGAGGCCCAGGCACCATCCTGGCTGAAGCAGAGGAGTGCGGTCCCTTCACTGCAGAAACCAACGCTGGGGCTTTGGCGCTCGAAGTCGTGCCTGGGAGCCTCCTTGTCCTTTGTTTCCATGGGGAACTTGATCGCTGTCTCTGTCCGGACAGGGAGTCCACGCTACCCTGCCCACGTTTATGGCAAAGACCGGCGATTCTGGAGGAAGTACATCCGCTTCGACTTCAACAGGATCATGCGCTGGGCCACGGAGGAGATCATCCAGTGGCACTGAGTGGCCTGCACAGACGTCTGTCTCGAGAGACGAGCTCCCACCGCAAAGCGGTCGGCTCCCTGCAGCCTGCGCAGGTTGCTCTAGCTGCCAGACAGGAAGAACCACGCGCCAGTCCCGAGTTGCCGGAAGGGCCTTTCGGGGGCCATAAGAAAAGGCACGGCTTCCCTGAGGGCTTTCTGGAACTTTCTTGTGAGGGACATGGGGTCAGTCCCATCAGGACCATCAAGTTCTCCATTGCCCTAGCATAGAAGGGCTGAAGGGTGATCATGTGTTTTTCTCTCTAGATTTTTGCTCTTGTTGTATGTTTCTGTTTTATATTTGCATTTTTAGAAATCTGCCCTGAGCAACTGGAAAAAGGGTGCTTAGGGGGCCCCTTTCTGAACACTTCTTCTTAGGGATTTTAATTCACCATCCGGCGTTCTACATATGTTCAGTGTTCCTGAATGAGCTCGCCTTCTCTAGGATGCTGGCCCGGGGGGTGGGGGGGAGTTGGCCAGTTGAGGAGCGATCAGCATGGACTGACTTTTTTAAACATCATGTTGAGTAACGGACGGCCAGGCTCCCCTCCATAGAATAATTGTGAGCAGTGCCTGCAAAGCATGGCTAGAAACTCCCACTTTTGCCCGTTGCCCTGCTGAGGCGGAATCTGACACCCACCTCAAACACGAGGGGGTTTTAAATCTGTATTGAATCTGCTGAATGCTTGTGCAATGTTATAAAATTTATCCTGAACTGACTGCTAATCTGGGTCGAATGCTGCTTTCTCTCTCAGACCTTCACATCTTTCTGCATAACCTTTCCCGGTTGTCTGACCAGAAAACGGTCAGGTGGAGGATGCCGCAAGATGGTGCCTACTACTTGTGAGGAGAGTTGCTGGGCAGGTCTGGTAGGGCAGGCAGAGCGCTTGCACTTCACCTTCTCCTTGTTTTCATCTCTGCGTCGCCACTTGTGCCAAGGGCTGCCTTTCCTCACGGGCCCTGGAGCACGTAAACCCCAATTCGGCCGATACATAAAACCTTGGGTGAGCTTCCGGGGCTCTCCCAAAGCTCCTTCCATAAGGCATATATGGGCATGCTGCTCCGGTTGCATTCATTTAGTTTTCATGTGAAAAACAATTGTACAGACCTTGTTTCTGTCTTGCATGTCCCCTCCCCCCCCCCCCCGGTCCCCTGAAAAAAAGCTAACCAGCCCTCTTGGAATCCATTTGTTCTTTAAGAAATCTTGTTCCTTATGAAGTTCCAGGCACTGGGGGCATTTACAACTGGGGAAGAGTGTCTCCCCTGCTCCAGAGTAGCTGTTGCCGGGATCCTGGCTGCTGGGACGAAATGCCGAGCATAAGCATGCATTTCTAAGTGGGCCATTTGGTAGCAAAGGAACGTGAAATAAGAGGACGTGTTACTGCCTTTCTTGGGGGGTTTAAGGGGGAGGTCCCTGCTGGGCTGCTGTTTCTCCTCCTCCCCGAAATATGCCCATAGGCAGCTGGGGCGCCTGGGAGCCCCTGCGCGGCTCACGGCCACCAGCATCGCGGGGTGTCCCCGTGGTGGAGGGCGCTGCCGCCGGCTCGCGCGGCGCTCTTTGCACAGGGGCCCCGCACGGGCCGCAGAGGCAAGGCGGCAACGGGGCACCTCCGCGTGGGGCGGGGCGGGGCAGCCCGTCGGGGAAAGCACGGCGCTCCGGGAGGGGACAGGCCGCCCTGCCGCAGCCCTCCCAGCGCGGCGCCCTCCAGAGAATCGGGCTGGGGATGATGGGACTTGCACTCCTCGCCAGGGGCCACTCGGGTCTCCCTTTGCACGCGCCCCCGGAGAAAAGGCTCGCCTGCAGCGGAAGCCTCCCGCCACGCTTGGTCCTCCGAGCTGCCATAGAGCAGCTCCTGTTGCTGCCTAGAAGGCCGCTACCAGGGAGGGGCTGGACACTCATCGGGACACTTCCGGCTCCCATTTGAGTTTGTGGCGCCCCCGACGAAGGCGGTAGAGAGGCTTTCCTCTCACGCCTTTCCAATGGGAAGCAGGGCCGACATCTGCGTGGCTTTTTGCGTTTCTCCCTCCCTAACCCTCTAAGCAAAGGGGAAAGAGCTGGAGTGTAAAAGCGAAGATCACTTCCGGCATTCCATCGAAACCTTTTCTCCCCGCAATTGCTAATGTACATCTGAGGGAGTAGAGGAGCGACGGAGGGGCCGCTCCTCCTGCCTGAAGAAGGCGGGCGCCAACTGCCGTTTTCTCCGCCGC
>NW_025336455.1:1710184-1766932 GCF_004798865.1 Varanus komodoensis
GGTGAGGTGGCCCACGCTGCTCCGCGCTCCCGGGGTGGGCCGGCGGGAGGCCGCGCGGGGCGGGCGCCCGGTGCCGCCGGCAGCCGCACCCGGGAGGACGGGCACCCGCGGGACCTTCGCTGCCGCTCGGGCGACCGTCTCCGCGGACGGGCCGCCGGCCGCTTTTCCGGGGACCCGGCCGGGGCCGCCGGGCAGGGTGGTCGGCCGCCCGCGCAGCGCTTGCCCGGCCTTGGGATCCCCGGATTCGGCTCCCGGGACAGCCGTTTCCCTCCCTCTCAGTGGGGACACGCTTCCTGGCTGGCCGGGGGATGCTGGAAGTTGTAGTGCAACCGAGCTGCAGGCTCCCAGGCAGGGGCAGGCTGCTGCAGGGGCTGGCCGGGCACTGTCTGCCGCGCATCCCTCCCCTCCCCTCCCCTCCCCTCCCCGCATTGCCCCAAAGCCAGCGCGCTCCGGGCGGTCGAGGGAAGAGGGCGAGGTTGGCGCCAGGTGGGCTTCACCGGGGGAGCCCCTGCCTGCCTGGCTGCCCCCCCCCCCGCCTCCCTCGGAAGACCTTGGAGGCCGGTCGCGGCGCGTGGAGGCCTCGCCGGGTCTCGTGCCCCTTCCCGGGACGGGGCATCCTCCGTGGAAGGGAAGGGGGCAGGCCGGGAGCCCCTTGCTGGCTTGCCCGCCCGGAGGACCACAGGGCAGGGGCCGCTTCGGGCGCCGTCCAGTCCAGCCCGGCGCGATGCAGCAAGTCCGGAGCAAGAACCCCCCCAGCTGGTCACCGTCCCCTGACGGCCCCCAGCTGCAGGGGGACCCCCACCCGGGCCAGTGCTTCCTCAGCCAAAGCACTCCTACTGGGGGAGGCGTTGGTCTGCCCCCCTGCAACCTGGACTAGGGCTTCCCCCCCTTCCATGTGGCAGCCCCAGGGGGCTGGCCAGCAAGAGGGGCTCCATGTGCCAGAACCAGAGGGAGAGCTGCAGTGCAGCATGGGAAAAGAGTGCGACCCAGTCATGCAGGACGGCAGTGGGGCTGCCCCATGGAGCAGGCCGGAGGGACAGTCGAGGCGGTCGAGGGAGACGCGTTTTCATTCTGCGCACGCTTAGATCACGGAATTCGCAACTTGCCGTGTTGGCCTCTGCTGCTGGGGGGCTTTGCAAGGAGGCTGGGGGCTTTGCGTGGCTACTAGCCTTTCTCCGGCATGGGAGGCAGTCCACCTCTGTGCCCGGTGGCTGAGGAGCATGGGTGAGGGGGCTGCTGAGCCCCCGTCCTGCGTGGGGGTTTCTCGGGCGCCTGTTGGTGTTTGCTGGAGAGGAATGCCGGGCTCGAGTGGCCCATGGTCCTTGGAGTGTTCTGGGCTACTGTTCCCGCAGCCCCTGGGGCTCATGGGTGGGGCGGCCCAGATACCCATTGCCCACCAAGGGGGCTGTCCGGCTGCGTCCGGAATGGGGCCGTTGAGCTGCTTGCCCCTGCTCTCCGTGAGCCTGGCGGCCGTCTGTCTCCTGAGGCGTCTCCCAGGGGCCGCCGCGGAGGGCCTCGTCGCAACACAGAGGTCCGGAAACTTGTGCTCAGGTGTGAGCAGAAGCTGCTCTTGTCTGGTTGTCAAAGGCTTCTGCGTTCGTGCAGCGCAGGGCTGGAAACGGGGAAGTTCCGAGCGCAGGAGCATCCGGATGCCAGAATGCAGGAGTGCATCTCTGAGGGAAGTGGAGGTGGGGGAAACGGGGGCAGCCCGGGAAAAGAAGATGTGGGCGGGAGCCATTGGGGGAGCTCTCTGGGAGAGACCAGGCGGCTGGTGGAGAGGTCCCCGACCCTCGTGCGCCCGTGCCTTCCCGTGCGGCCCCACCGCTTCCAGCCCGGCCCTCTTCTCTTTGCCGTGCAAGGACTGAAATGCACATAGGGAATCCAGCCTGCTTGGGGCGGGGGTCACACTCCCCTGGAGGAAGCGGAGTGGTGGCTTCGGGTGCCCCCCGAGCCTTCCTTGCTTGCCCCTTGAGGCCCCGGTGGCTCGAGTGGCCCAAGCGCCTTCCAGCGGCCTTGGCGGGTGGTTCTGCTGCACCCAGGTCCCACATCCTCCCGCCCATCTGGGTCCCGCGTGCGCCTGGCCGCGTCATGTGCTCGCCCACTCGCCAGTTCTGGCACTCCCCACATGGCCATGCGCCGAACCGTGAGGGAAAGGGCGGTTTGCAGCCTGGGCCGGCCGGCTGGCCCTCCCTCCCTCCCTCGGCCTGCTGCAGGCCCTCAAGCCCAAGCCGTCCCACTGATGTCCTCCGTGATAAGCCCGATGGCCTTGGCAGTCGCCTCCAGGCTGAGAACAGGAGAGCAAGGCCTCCGGAGCCCCCCCCGGCCCCCCGCCCACTGTGCCCGGGAGGTCTGGGCCGGCCGGAGAATCCCTGTGTGCCAAGGCTGCGGCGGCACATGGCTGGCAGCGGGGCGAGCCTGGAGCCAGATGCGGGCCGGACGGGCCGCCTCGCTGGGCCGTGGGAGGGCCCCCCGCACACGTGCACTCGGAGCCCCGCAGGGTCCGGCTGGGGCACGGCGTGGGCGGCCACGCTGTCTCGCCCCCGGCACATCCCCTGAAGCTGCTGCCTGGTGGCCCGGGGCCTGGCGTCCGCATGAGAGCCAGAGCGGGGCGACTGAGGGGGTGCCGGGGGGGCTCCTCCGCGCTCCTCGCTCAGCGGCACCTGCCTCTCCAGCTCAAGGTGTTTCCAGGCCGCTCGCTCCCCAGGGGCGCGGCCCACGCCGGGCTGGGGAATGGGCGGCTGGGCCCGGGCCCCACACACGCGTCCTTGGCGTCTCTGGAGGGGCAGCCCCCACGCCCCGGGGCCTCACCGCGCATCGTCCTGCCTCCCGCCCAGGTCTGCCGCTTCCACTGGCTCCTGCTGCAGCGCCGGAAGCCGCCCTGGCCCCCCCTGGCCCCGCTCTGCAGGCCGCACTCCGCCGCACCGGCCCCCAGGTAGGCGGCAGACGGGGGGCGCCCACCGAGCCCCCTGCGAGTGGCAGCGCCGGTGCCTCTGGCGGCGGGTGCTCAGACTCACGGGGCTGGGGGGGGGGGCTCTTCCCTGATGCTGGGGGTGGCTTCCACACCCCCTTTCTGAAGCTGGCGGGGGATGATGGGAGATGGTAGTCCAGCTCTTGCAGAGGATATCGAGCTGTGGAGCAGCTTCAGGAAAAACGGCCTTGGAGGCTTTTTGTGGGCCTCTCCTTTCCTGTGGATGCATCTAAGAAATCCGGGCAGTTTCATGTCCGGGGGCCACAAAGGACGCGCTTGGTCTTCGGCGAGGCCCCCTCCGTGCTGCCTCCCTTTCCTCGGCTCTGGGCCAGCTGCAGGCACTTGGGTCTGTGAGCTGCCTGAACGCCTGTGCCCGCCTTCCTCTCTGCCTCGCAACAGCCCTGTGCGGTAGCTCAGGCGCAGAGTTGGCTCGCCCAGGGAGTGGGGTCCTGGCCCCAGCCTGAGTCCAGCCCCTGCTGGCCCTCGCCCGTCGCCCTCCGGGGCAGGTGGCCGGGCCCTGCTGCCCCAAGGGGTGGCGCTCTCCCATCAGGCAGCCGTGGGGCTGTCCCAGCTCAGGTCGTGTCCCGGCCTTCCTCCCCGACCTCCTCCTCCTCCTCTCCCGCAGTGTGCGAGGACGGCGGGGGCTGCTGCAGAAGGTGCTCCTGGGCACGGCACTGGGGCTCCCGCTGGCCGCCGGCGCCTGCTATGGCCTGGCCGGGAAGCAGGAGCGGCGCAGGATGAAGCTGATGGCCGCCGGCACCCAGCGCTTCCTCAGGTAGCGGCACCTGCGCCCGTCCCCAGGGCAGGCCCTGCCGCACACCCCCGGAATGCCCCACAGCTGCTCGCCGCCCCTCTGTGCGGCATGCCCCCGGGGCCGGTGGGGGTGGCTGAGCAGCCCCTTCCCTGCGCTGTGCCGTTCGGGGTTCGGCTGTGAGCAGCCCCCCGGCTGCCGCTGGTGGGAATGGTCTTCCAAGGGCCGTTGGGAGGGCTGCCGGCCTGGGGCAGGGAGGAAGCCCCTGCCCACCCTCCGTCGCTGGATGTGGGGGCCCGCCGGGGCCACACCTGGGATAGGCTGCTGCCGGCATGTGTCCTGCTTGGGGACGGCTGTGCCCGGTCCCAGATACGGGGACATGCAGTCTGCTTGCGTGCAGAGGTCCTCTTGCTCAGGGAGCCGGGGCCGAGCTCTGGCACCTGGAAGTCAGCGGTACAGGGGGAGCTGCCCTCCAGAGGCTCCCGGAGTCCCGCTGGAAGGAGCCAGCCTCATCCAAGAGGGAGGGAGGGAGGGAGCGGCAGGCGCCAAAGTTCTCAGCCCTCCTGCCTTCCCCGCTCTCTCAAAGGTCGCTGCAGCTGGGCTGCCGGATCTCCGCGGATTACTGGTGGACGTACCATGTCACGCTGCGGGGCCTGGATGAGGTACGGCACCCGCAGCGTTGGCCGAGGCGCTGGGCCCCGCAGCCGGCCGAGAGCCGCACAGGGGTTTCCCGGCCGCTGGAGGCCCGGCGAGGGTCCTTTGGGCCCTCGCTCGCCCGCCCGATGCAGGGAAGAGGCGCAGGGAGGGGAGGGCCGGGCCGGGACCGCAGGGGTAGTCGAGGCAGGGCGACACAGCGCTGCCGCTCCCTGGCGGTTCAGCCCCCGAGGCGTGAGGGCATTGCTGCCCGGAGCGGCATCCTGGAGAGCCCAGGCCAGGCCAGGCGGCTTCCCCGAGGGGCTGGGGGCTTGCCGGGGCGCCTCTGTCGGGGGCAGCTGTGCCGACTGGAGCGGGAGGGGAGCCCGATTGGGCCCGTATCTGTGCCGGGGGGCTTCCCCAGTCGGAGCGGCCTCCCCCCCCTTGGGGCGCGAGGAGCCTTCAGAGCCCCAGGGGGCCGAGCTCTGCCCCCCCGGCTCTGACAACCCGTTCCGCGCGCCCCCTTCCCTGTCGTCAGAGCAGCCCGGAGTACCTGGCGGTCGTGTCCAGCTGTCACCAGCGGGCGGCAGACCGCATCGTCTTGGGGGCCATCGAGAACGGGGGCCTCTACGTCAAGCTGGGCCAGGGGCTCTGCGCCCTCAACCACCTCCTGCCCCCCGAGTACGTCAGCACCCTGCGCGTGCTGGAGGACAAGGCCCTGAAGCGCGGCTACGCGGAGGTGAGAGCGGGGCGGTGGGGGGCCGTCCGGCCACTCCGCTGGCGAGAATGCGGTTGCTGCCAGACGTGGCGGGTGGCCCTCGCGGCTTGCCCAGGCCCCGGGGTCCCTGGAGCAGAGCAGGCCTTCAGCAGGCCCCAGCCCGCCTCCAGCTTGCTCACAGCCTGGGTCCCTCCCCTACCCACTCCCTGTCCTCCTTTCCCCTTGCTGGGTGTTCTTTCCGCTCCGCCGATGACGCTTGGCTGGGAAGGGGTCCCCAGCCCCTCCCGGCAACCGGCTGCCCCCGAACCGCCCTGTGCTGGCAGCTTACGGCTCCCGCCGGACCTCCCGGGGCTCTTTCCGCTGCAGGTGGACGACCTCTTCCTGGAAGACTTCAATGCCCGGGCGGACCAGCTCTTCCGCGAGTTCAACTACCAGCCCATCGCCGCGGCCAGTCTGGCTCAGGTGCACCGTGCCCGGCTGCAGGACGGCACTGCCGTGGCGGTGAAGGTGGGCCGTGCCACGTTGCCCCGGTGTGAGGTGCTGCCAGGCACCCCAGGGGTCCCACGGCGCAGGGGTCCAGCACCGCCAGCCTCCCCCGGCCCTCTCCCTGCGTGCCAGCCCTCCCCTCCCCTCCCCTCGCCCGGTCTCATCGCCCCCCCCCCCCCACCAGGTGCAGTACATTGACCTGCGGGACCGCTTTGACGGGGACATCCGCACTCTGGAGCTGCTGCTGCGCATCATCGAAATCATGCACCCCAGCTTTGGGTTCAGCTGGGTCTTGAAGGTATGCGCGGGGGGGTTGCCCGGGGCTCTCCGGCGAGGAACCCGGTGCTCCGTTCCCTTCTCCCGTGGACTCTCACGAGGCTGTCGAGCAGGGGGAGCCCGGCTCAGGCCCCGCTTCTGCCCCTGCGGGCCTAGATCCGTGCATTCCCCAGCTTGCTTCCTCGGGGCCAAGCGGGGGGCCTGCCTCCGTAGCATCTCCTGGCCCAGCGGGTGCAGCCTGAGCGCTCTGTCTCTGGAGCAGCGCAGAAGCCAGCAGGCTCAGCTGGGGGCCACCCCCCGGGCCGACCCTGCCAGGACGCGAGGGGCCCGTCCAGACTGGTTGGCCCGCAAGGGGGCCGGCCGGGTGATGGAGAGCTGGCAGGCAAACCGGAACGGAGGCCGTGTGTGGATCTCCGCTTTCGCCTGCCTCGCGTTCATCTGAAAATGCTGCGTGCGAAATGGGTGGGAAGGCAGCCGCGCCACGGGAGAAGGGCTGGGAAGCTCCATGCCGGGCTCCTGCGCCAGCCCCTCTCCTCGCGTCGCACGACTCCGCCAGACACCTCCAGAGTCCGCTTGCAAGCCCTTTCGCAGCCGATCCACGTGTCGGTCGGACGCCTCGAGTCCCAGGGCGCAGCAACAAACTCTGGCTCTTGTGTCTGTGTGGCCCGCCTCATGCGCCGTGGGGAGCTGATCCGGAGGGAAGCGGGCTGTGGGGCACTTTGCAGGATGCCTCGGCTCCCCTGCGGTGCTGCTGGGGCGCGGCTGGGGAGCCCGCTGTCTTCCGTAACCCCACGCTGCACCCGACGCACGGGCACGCCAGAGACGTGGCCGCCCCCGGCGCTGCTCACACAGCCAGACGCAAACGGTGCCCGCAGCGCCACCCGCCGCCGCTTCCCCTCCCGCTCTGCCCGGCCGTCTCCTCCCTGCAGGACCTGAAGGGGACCTTGGCTCAGGAGCTCGACTTCGAGAACGAAGGCCGCAACTCGGAGCGCTGCGCCCAGGAGCTGGAGCACCTCGGCTTCCTGGTGGTTCCCCGTGTGCACTGGGCCATGAGCAGCAAGGTGAGTCCACGGAGGCAGCACCTGGCGCATGGGGGGGGTCTGTGGGGGGCAGAGTCCTGGGCATCGGGGGAGAGCGAGGGGGCACCGTTCCCTGAAGAGCCCCCGTTGTGTCCCTTGTCCAGCGGAGGCCGCTGTAATCCGTGCCAGGGCACCGCAGAGGCTTGCGGACCCCTCCCAGACCCCCCTTCAGGAGTTCTGGGGTTCCGGCCTCGATGTTCACACACCTGGGCAGGCGGAACTGCCTTCTAGGCTCCAGGACTCATCCTCTCCTGTGCCTGCCCGGCCGGCTCCTCCTGCCCTTGTGCTTGAGCTTCGGGGGGTGGGGGAGTTGGCCTGGGCCAGAGCAGCTTCACCTCCTCTCTCCTCTCTGCCTCCCCCAAGCGGGTCCTGACAGCCGATTTCTACGAAGGCTGCAAAGTCAATGACTTGGAAGGCATCCGGAGGCAAGGCCTGCAGCCCACGGATGTGAGTGCCGGGCAGCCTGTGGCGGCAGCAGACGGCAGGCCGAGGTGGGAGCCCCCCGACTTCCCACGGGGACGCTGGAGGGCACAGGCGGCCCGTGGAGCAGGCTGCCGCCTTGGTTCCCCAGCTTGGGGCCGGGCGCCCTGGCTCTGCCGCGGAGCCGCTGGGGTCTGCTGCGTCTCGGAGTCCCGAGCGGTGTGCCGGTGGGCCCCCGCTTCCTCTGCGTGGATGGCCGGGCCATTGGGGCAAGTTCTGGCCCAGGCAGGAGGACCCAGTGCGCCCCCTCCTCTCCCTGCAGGCTGCCGAGAAGCTGATCCGGACCTTCGCCGAGCAGCTCTTCCTCACAGGCTTCATCCATGCTGACCCACACCCTGGGAATGGTGAGATGTCCCGAGAGCCCCGTGGGGCAGGGCGGGTGGGGCAGCGGACGCCCGGCCTTGCCTCCAGGGGCTGAGGTCGGCTGGGGGCCCGGCCCACCTCCTGGGGGGCTGTTACTTCCCCCTGGTCACAGCAGCAGCCAGACCTCGGCGCTGGCACTAAAGCGAGCCAGGCGGCGTTTGGGGAGCAAGCATCTGGGGCACCGGCCCGCGGCGAGGAGCACAGGCAGGCGCCGCTGCAGCCGGGAAGCGGAAGGATGGGGCGCCGAGCAGGGCTGCCTGCGACCAGTCTGCCTCCCGGCATGCAAGTCGTGCCGGGCCCGTGTCCCGGGAATGACGAGGCACCTGTTGTCGCCCCGCTGCAGTGCTGGTGCGGAAGGGCCCCGGCGGGAAAGCTCAGCTCGTCCTCCTGGACCACGGGCTGTACGAGTCCCTGCAGGACGCGTAAGGAGGGCGAGGGCGGGGGCGGCCGCGGGGGGGGCGGGGCGGGGGGCCCCCCGACAGGCCGCGTCCCTCCAACGGTCGCTCTGGCTTGCAGGGAGCGGGAGGCGCTGTGCAAGCTGTGGCGGGCCATGGTCCTGCGCGACGATGCGGCCATGCAGCTGTGCTCCCGGCAGCTCGGCGTGAAGGGTGAGGATGCGGCGCGGGGCGTGCCTGTGTGCGCGTGCGTCCGGGCGCCCGCTGGGCTCTCCTGCTCGGGTCCGAATGGCGCTGCGCCCCCTGCCCCGCCAGCCCCCCCCCCCCGCAGTCCCCTCGGCCGAAGCAGGCGGGCGGCACGTCCCCGGGGCTGTTTGGGGGCGGCCGAGGCCGAGCCACGGCCCTGGGACCGGAGAGGCAACACAAGCGGTGTGGCCGTCTTGCCAGCGGCGGCTGCAGAATCCCTCTGGATAGGGCGTCTGTGGCGGCGTTGGCAGGGGATGATGGGAATTGCAACCCAAGGCATGCAAAGGTAACAAGCAGGGCAGCTACTCTACGATGCATCAGTAATTTAGATTAATAACCTATAACATTAATCTATATATAGCTATATAGAATCCATCAGAAAGCACGGCTTTCAGGAGGCAGTTCCTGGAAAATTCGGTTTTGAAGGCAGTGCTCTCACTCAGGCTGCCAGGCACGTTCTGCCAGCTCGAGCCACGCCGCCGCTCAGCATCTTCCCCGTCGTGTCGCCGGGCGGTGTGGGCCCGGAGCCGGTGGCCGCCCCGTGCCGCCCGCGGCGCTCACGCAGAGGCGCGTTCGAGCAGGCCCCTTCGCCCCCTCCTGCCGCGCCGTGGGCCCTGTGTGGCCGCTGGCGCTGACGCCCGGCTTCCCCCCAGCCCAGGACTACTTCCTGTTCTGCGAGCTGCTGCTGCAGCGGCCCATCAACATGGCCGAGCTGGCGCTGTCCAACATCCTGACACAGGAGGAGGCCGCGTACATGCAGGACATGGCCAAGCACCACTTTGACCGCATCATGCGGGTGCTCAAGGACCTGCCCCGTTCCATGCTGCTCGTCTTCCGCAACGTCAACACCGTCCGGGGCATCAACGTGGCCCTGGGAGCCCCCGTGGACCGCTACTACATCATGGCCAAGAGGTGGGCAAAGGGCCCGCCCGCCGAGCCTCGTGGCCCCGAGTGCTTCGGCCCGCGTGGCGGCACGTGCCCTGTGGCGCCGTCGCGAGAGGCAGCCTCGCCCGCCGTTGCACGCAGAGCGATCTGGCCTGCCGTGGCGGCCACGGGCCGGAGCCCCGCTCTCCCCTCTGGCCCTGGCTTTGCGGTGCCGATCCCGTTTCGGGGCAGACAGCCGGCAGCAGTGAAGACAGCGCTCCCCCGCGTGCTTCTGGGCTGGGGAGAAGACGAGTGGCGCTTCAACGTGCACTTGGAACGAGCGGTTAATTTTCGAGGCGGTGTTCATTCCTCCCTTGTGAAATGTCACGGCTGCAGGGAGATGCCTTGATGAGGAAGCGCAACAAGTCGGCCCTGTTGCAAAACTTGCTCCCCAGCCCACGAGCCGCAGGACCGGCCTGGAACATGCCTGGGCGGGGGCAGGGGGCGGGGGCGAGGCTGCTTCAGTGCAAGTTGTGAAGGAGGCGGCACTTCTTTTTATTGACACAGCAGAGAGGGATTTGCCAAGGGCTGCCTTTCAGGCTGGGGCCGGCAGGGCCAACCCTCCCCCAGGCCATCGGCCAGACGCCGCCAGCACGAGGCTCTTGGCGCCTGGTCCCCATGGCAGCCCCTCTCGCGTTTCTGAGTGGGAACCGCTCTTGGCATCCTTGATGCCCTCAGGAGCAGGCACTGGTGCTTTTCCCTCCGGAAGGGGACGCGTGGCAAGCGGGGCCGTGCCGAGCCGAGCAGGAGGGCACTGTCAGACCGCACTGGCACCGAGGCCCTATCCAGAGAGCCCCAACAGGGCCCGTGCACTGAGCCCTTTTTCAGCTGGGCAGCCGCCTGGGCACAGCACGACTGCGACGCAACCCAACCAGCCTGGGCAGGAAGGGGAGAGACTGCCTGCAGCCAGTCCACCTGGGATGGGCCTCCCCTTCCGCCGTCGGCACTCAGGCCCTGCTCCCCGTCTGTCTCCACAGCGCAGTGAGAGGCTGGAGCCATGCCGTGAGCCAGAAGTCGGGAGGCCTCGGCAACCTCGTTCTTTTCCGCTGGATCCGTGCTGCCTGGAACAGCATCATGTTTGAGCTGGCACTCAGGTAAGAGGCCGGGGGGGGGGGGGAGTGGCTGGAGATGGCCGGACGTGGCTGCTTACCTTGGTGTGAGCCCCCAGCCCTCTGGAGCAAACGGGCTGCGTCGAGCCCTGGGCCCCTGCCGACCACCCGTCATTTCTATGCATTTTCATCTCCCGCCCACCCAGGGTACAGGTAACCTCGATGAAGCTCACTACCTCTCTTCTGCGCTTCCTGGTCTATGCCGGTTTCCTGCGTGCCAGTGAAGAGCAGAAGCAGATCTATGAATTCCTGCAGGCGTGAGCCCCGGGCCCGGTGACACTCGCGCGCTCGTGGGATCAAAGTCTTGCGGGAGCGACCGGGCCGTGCCAGCCGGACCGGGCTGCGGGGCTGCTTCATCCCCTGCTGGGGCGAGGCGCCTCCTCTCGTGGATGACTGACATCGGAGCAGTTGTGGCACCGAGGGCGCAGTCCGCTCGGAGCAGGGCCGCCAGCCCTGCGTGCCCGACAGGCGCCTCGGAAGCTGAGGTGGCCTCCACAGACCTTGCGTTTGCCGAAAAGCGTTTACACAGAGCCTCTTGTGTATAATTTGAAATGCAATAAAGAAAAAAGGAGCCGTTGCAGCTCCCTCCGTGTAATTTCTGGGGCCCGGAAAGCCTGGGGCCCGCGGTCACGCGTTTGCCACGCAACCCTAACTCCGCCACCGCCTGCTGCTCCTGGCCTGCAGGGGCCGTGGCTGCCCACGCTGCCTGCTCCCACGCTGCCCGGCGGGAGGCACGCAAGGCCGTCCACAGCGCTCAGGCGCCCCCCTGCAGCTCCACAACCCGGCAGCTGCCCTTGCGAGTGCCACGTTTTTTAGAAATCCTTTCCTGTTTATTTTTTAAAAAAATACAATAGATAAGCTGAGCGGCCCAGCCAGAAGCGCTGTGCATGTGTGGGGGGGGTGAGGGGGAGCCCGAACTCGGTGGCGCTCGCTCCCCAGGGAAACTAGAAATGAGCCGTGACACGATCAATCTCCAGTAAATCTTCCAGGATCTGCAGGGAAGCGAGAAAAGGCCGGACTGTGAAGCAGAGTGGAGGGAGGGGGTGGAGCGCACAGCCAGTGGGGGGAGCAGGTGGAAAAGGGGCCGGCCAGGAGGGCTCCCGGCTCCCTTCTGGAGGCAGCAAGGACCGGCTAGCAGGGACCCCCCCCCCCTTGTGCGAAGCTGCCCACCCGACGGCTCCGGGGTTCGGCAGCGACCGCCAAGCCAGCCCAGCCACAGCGGTGGAAGGCTCCCCAGCCCCCCGGGGCCACTCACGATGTCGGGCGTGGTGCCAATCTTCTTGGCCAGCTCGCTGCGCTCCATGGTGCTCAGGTACAGGTAGCGGTTGAGCAGCTCCCCGTCCAGGATGTTGCGCACGGCGTTCTGCAGGATGCGCCGGTCCATGTGCAGCATCCTGTGGGGGCGGGGAGGCGGCAGCGTGTCAGCAAAGGGGGGCCCAGGGGCGTGCGCCCCTGGCCGGCCGGGCCCCGTGAGGGCAGGGCGCCCCGGGAGGCTGGCGAGGTACCTGAAGGCCCGGGGGTTGAGGCCCGCGTGGTGGGGCAGCATGGTGGTCAGGGCGTTCTGCAGCATCAGCAGGCGCCGGTACGTCTTCTCCTGCATGGGCAGCAGCAGCCCGATCCCGCCGTCCAGCGTGGCTGCGGAGAGAACCGGCGCGGCCTCAGAGCCGGCCCCCTCGCCCCCGGCCCGGGCTCCGCTCGGCTCCCTCTGCCGCAGCGCCGAAGGCCGAGCCCCGAGCCCGAGACCGCTCCTGTGGCCACCCGGGCCCGTGTCCCACGCCACGCACGGGAGGCGAGGGAGCGGCTCGCACCAAGGCGACGCAGGCAGCCACCTTTCTGGGAAGCCATGGAGGCGCCTCTCTCCAGGCGACTGTCCCCAGAGTGCGCGCTCCCTTCCTTGCAGGGGCCCCGTGCCACACTCGGCTGCTCCCGTTCGAAGATGGAGGCAGCCGTTTCCGGGATCCCGACGCTCCACACACACAGTGCCAACCCCGCGCCCGGGCCAGCCCCGGCCCAACGGCGTCCTTGGCGACCCACCGCCCGGCCACGCCTGCACTGCCCCCCCCGGGCCCCACGTACCAAACCACGTGATGTGCTTGTTCTCCCAGGCGATGGCTTTCTTGGTGAGCCCCTCCGTGGCCCCGCGGCAAGGGGTCCTCCAGAAGGCGTTGACGTGGGCGCCCACGTGGAAGTCGGCTCTGCGGAGCAGGCGCATCCCGCCAAAGCTCTCCTTGGCTGCAGAGCGGGGCGGGAAAGGCTCGGGTGAGCACGGCAAGGCCGCCTGGCGCAGGGGCTCGGAGCAGGTCAGACCCCGCTCAGCCCCACATCTTGCAAAGCAAGGCCCAGCCGCCCTCGCGAGTCAGCCTGCCGGAGGCCGGGTACAGGGGGGCAGGGTCCCGCACTCACCTTCCGGCAGGTACATGTAGACCAGGAGGTTCCGGTCCCTGTCGGACACTGCAAGAGAGCAGCACGGCTCAGCCGGGCAGCCGGGGCGGCCAGGCCAGGCCAGGCCGGGGCCCCTTGCCCAGGGCTGTGGCAGCCTCCGCGGGGAGGGCTCTGAGGGCGGCATCGGCGGGGCCCACGCCGCCCCCAGGCAGGACTGCCCCACGCCCCTTCCAAGCGGCAGGCATGGGCGATGCCCCTTCCCATACTCCACCTGGGCTTCGCCTCCCTCTTTTTCAGCCTGCACTTTTGGGTACCAGGATTACGGGGGGGGGGGGGGATTTCCCAAGCATGGATGCCGTGCTGTGCTGCTTCCCCAGCCATGGCTCGGAACGATCTGCATCGCTGATTCTAGCGCCGGCAGCCCAGCTGGGTCTCCTTAATGCAGACCCTTGAGCTCCTTTTCGAGCTGGGGGGTGGGGGGCACAGCTCAAGTTACACTGGCAGTTCGAAGCGGCCTAGAAAAGGCACTGCTGGCCCCCCGCCCTGACCTGCTGGCGGCTCCGCCTCCCAGAATGGGCCCTGCGAGGCACGTGGAGCTGCGTGCGAGCGAGTGAGCGACCTCGCCGGCGGCCCGAGCGGCTCTCCTGTGGTCGGGCCAGAGCACCAGGCCCGCCCTGGCCTGCCCCCTCGCGCACTCGGCACGCTCCTTCACAAGGGGGCTGCAAATGGGGCCGCGGCCGTTGCCCCCCCAAGCGGGCGCAGGCCAGCAGGGCACGGCAGACGCGTCGGGCAAAACCCTCCAGCCGGAAGGACGCCACTCCGGTGCTGCTGCAGGAGCGGGGGTGCTGCAGGGGATGCTGGCGGGGGGAGAGCCTTCCCCGGCGATCTCATCCCTGCCTGCCCCCCCAGGACCAGGCACCTGGGGGATGGGCCAGACTGCCAGGCGGGGGTGGGGGGGGGCAGGCCGGGCCCCCGGCTACGCACCCAGGAAGCCCAGCTGGGCGCTGTCCACCATGAAGTCCACACTGTACACTTCCAGGGGCTTGGCGTCCTGCGGGGAGAGGCTGGGGTCAGCACGGCTGGCCGGGGCAGGCTGGGCCGCCCGCCCGCCCACCCCAGACCGGCAGCGGCGTCCGCACCCGGCTGACAAGCGAGAGAGTCTTGCTCTCCTCCTGGTAGCGCAGCAGCGAGATGCTCTTCATCACGTCGGCCGCCAGGATGAAGTTCTTGACGCTGATCATCTGGTGGATGTAGAGCTGCGTGTCGATGAAGGCCATGCCGGTCAGGTCGTTGTCCTTCAGGCTCCACAGGAAGATCTGGGCGGGGGGGCGGGCAGCGGGCTCAGGCAGGGTGGGCACCCCCGGCCCCGGCGGGGCTGCGGCCCGCGACGCGAGCGAGCCTGCGGGACCCACCCCGCGCTCCCCGGCCGGGCGGCTCACCTTCTGGCCGATGGCGGAGACCAGGTAGCCGTTGCAGTGGCAGAGGGCCGTGACCGGGCCCTTCTGCTCCTTCTCGTACAGCACCTTGAACTTGTTCTTGGTGAGCGGCTGCCCCGGCTCCGGCACCACCTCGATGATGTCCGTGATCAGGACCTGCCGAGGCGGGCAGGCAGGGCGGCCAGTGAGGGCGGCACGCTGCCAGCGCTCCCCGGAGCACCCCTGCCGCCCCTCCGCCTCGCCTCGCGCAGGCCGGAAGGCCCCTGCGCTGGGCCCTGCCGCAAAGTGGCCAGGATGAGGCGTGGCTCGCCGGCGCCACGGGACCTCCGGCCACGGGACTCACCCGCCCGCGGCAGGTCACCTCCTCGCCCTGCATGAGGCAAGTGCCCACGGCGATGTAGCCCTTCAGCCCCGAGACCGTCTCCTCGCTCTTCAGGGACACCGTCTTCATGCAGGTCACGTGCTCCCACTCCTCCAGGTCGATCCTGCGGGGGGGCCGGGCGAGGGGGGCTGAGCAAGGGGGGCGGGCCTGCTGCCCCCCCCTGCAGAGCCAGGCTACCCCCCAGGCCGGCAGCCCCAAGGTGGGGGCCCTTCGTCCAGGCATCGGCCACCTGCCCCAGGCTGGCTGCGCTCGCCACTGAGGCGGGCAGAGCACCGGCCACGCTCGCTGCCCCCTGAGGTCAAAACGCAGTGGGGGCCGGGGGGGCCCTGCCTGGGGCTGCTGGGAAATGCCCTGGCTGGCGCTTGAGGGAAGCAGGATGCTGGGCAGGGGGGGACTGGCCCCGCTCCGGCCCCCTGCCGCCCCCTTGCACTCATCCGAGGGGTGGGCCGGGGACCGGCCAGGGCCTCCCGCTGCCCTCCGCCCGGCGCTTCCCGCGCCTCACCTGGTGTTTGGGATGGTCTCCCAGCTGACCGGAGAGATGAGCTGGATGGAAAAGGCCTCCTGCAGCGGGTGCATGTAGCGATCGTCTGGAAGGGGGACCGAGAGCGGCGCTTGGCCCAGCGGCAGGGGGGGCAGCATGGCGGCGTGCCAGTGCCCACAGGGAAGGGAAGGGAAGGGAAGGGAAGGGAAGGGGCTGGGCCCACCCCACCCTCGCCGCTTCCCCCAAAAGGCCGGGCGTCGGGGCCAGGGGAGGCCCTTCTCAACTGGGACCCCGGCACTCGCTCGCCGAGGGGCCTGCTCCAGTGCTGGGTGGAGAGGGACCGGGGCCTGCCTGGAGCCGCTCCCCGGGAACGTGCGCACCAGCAGCAGGCGCCCTCGGCAGCAGGCCGGGCTCTGCGATGCCACACAGCTCGTCCTCGCAGGAGCTCCCCGGGATGGGCCCCTGGGCCGGCAAGTGCCCCCCAGGTGCGCTCCAGGGGGCACCGGGCTCCCGGCCACCGCCTCGAGCGCACTCACCCCGCTCGATGGTCTCAAACTCCTTCTCCTCGCCCGTCATGCGCGGGATCCGCGTGCAAGGGTTGTTGATGCTGGTGGCCACAGCATAGACCTGCCGGGGGGAGGGGGGTCCATTCAGGCGCCTGGGGGCGCCAAGCCACACAGGAGAGGGCGGGGTGGGGACGAGGCGGCATCTGTGGGGGCTCCCCTGCCCCCAGAGCGCTGTTAAGCCCCCCCCCCGGCATCTGCCCCCTCCCAGGTTGTTTGCTTGAGTTGCGCCCGCGCGGGGCCCCACCTTGGACTCAACGTGATAGGCCACGTAGTGGGCAGTGCAGCGGAGCGGGATCTTCCGGACGGGCCACGGAGCATCGTACGAGAGGTAGGCGGGCAAGACGCTGATTCGCAGCTCCCCCTGCAGCCGGACGACAGGCAAGACCTCGTTCCCCGTGTACTGGGGGAGCCGCCCCAGCGCCCGCGGGGGACGCGAGACCCTCGCTGCCGCCCCCCGCCCCCAGCCCCCGGAGCCACACACCTGCCGGTTGAAGTAGAGGAAGCCTTTGGGGCAGTTGACGTTGTGGAAGGGGGCGAAGGACTCGATGGGGCCGTCGATGGTCATGGGGTGCAGGCGTAGGGCCCCCCGGGAGGTCACCAGCAGCCAGTGCGGGGAGGGGCCGCAGATGAACACCTGGGAGGGAAACGCTCGCTCGCACTGCCGGCCCTCGCCCACAGCGGCTGCCCAGAGCCCCCCCGCGACAGGGGAAGGCCCTCCCGCCAGCCGCACCAGATCCCTCGGAGGAGGGGTGCCGGGGTGGGACGCCGGGCGCCCGGCACACGCTTACAGTCCCCCACTCCTGCCCCGCAGCTCCCCAGAGACATGGCCTTGCGCGCCCCACCCACGGGGCAGCCCTCGCCGCCGCGTCCCTCCGGGACTCACCCCCGAGTAACCATAGATGTCCTCGAAGAAGCGGAAGCGGGCCACCCGCCCCCGCGGAGCAGCCGACTCTTCTCCGCTCACGCTCTCTGGCTTCTTCTTGGACAGGCGTGGCTTCTTCTCCCGGAAGTTAATGTTATGGGGGACCTCGTGGGGGGGAGGGAGGGGGGACAGCGCAATGAGGAGCCCGGCCACGTGGGGGGGTCTTCTGTGAACTGGCAGAGCACCTTCTGGCACCTTTGCGGAAGGGCTGCTTCCTTCCAGCAGGATGTGCGGCTGCATTACTTGGCCAGCAGCATGAGGGCAGCGAAGGGCAGGCAGGCAGACGGACGGACGGACGGACGGAGAGGGGCGGGCACAGGGGAGCGGAGGCCGACTGCGAGGGGCTGCAGCGCCTCGGGGGCAAGGGGACCGAGGGACTCACCTTCTTGAACCTCACTTTGAGGTTAGCCTGGCCCAGCTGGGAGTCATGGCTGAAGGCCTCGTAGATCAGCAGTTCCTGGTCCACGTGGACCTGCCGGCGACACGGGAAGTGAGCCGTGCTTCCGCTCGTCCCCTCGCTCTGCCCCCACCGACCGCGGCTGGCGGGCCAGGGCGGCACCACGGCCTGCCGGGGCAAATGCTGGCCACCGGGGCCCTGCACTCCCGCCCCACCAACGAAGGCCGTGCCGGGAGGCGGGAAGAGCAGCCACGGCACGCCCTGCCCCCGCCACAGCACCCCAGCTTTCCCAAAACGGCCCTCCCGGGGCAGTTCAGAAACGCTCCCAGGTGGCGGGAGACACAGGGAAGCCCGCCTGCACCGGCACTGGCACAGGCCAGCCCGCTCGCTCGCTCGCTCGGCACCGGATTCGCCCTCGCAGCAGTGCCCACGGCTCGCACGAGCACCACACGTCAAGCTGCCTGGCTCCCAAGTGAGGGTGTCCGGGATGGCCACCCTCACGCCTCCCTCGGGACGGATCTGCCTGCACGGATCCAGGAGTTCCGTCCAGCAGCAGGGCCGGGGGGGCCGGAGCCACCGGGTGGGTCCAGCCCCCTCCTCCACGCGGGACTCCAGGTGCAGCATCCCCCGCAGGGGGCTCTCCGGCCTCATCTCGAGTGCCTCCAGCGTGGGAGAGCCACTGCCTCCCTGGTGGGTTTCTGATTTAAGCAATGAAACGTTGTGTTTCGCTATCTGTAATGTATCCAGTTTTATTTTATAACTTGCTCTAAGCCACCCAGAGCGCTCCAGCAATGGGGCAGTCTCAAAATGAAATAAATGTAGTAATTGTAGTAACATCGCAGGTCCCTGCTTTTCTTAACCCCTAACGCTAACGCTAACCCTGTTGTGCTGTGGCCAGGCACCGTTCCCACACCTAACCGGAACCGCCCCTCCTGCAACCGCTGCCCACTATTCCGTGCCCTGCAGTCCAGGACGATCCGGAAGAGAGCCTGGCCTTCCTCTGGGCGACAGCCTTTCAAGAACGTGCAAAGTGCTATTCTATCTCCCCTCCGTCTACCCTCCTCAAGGCTGAACATGCCCGGTCTCTCGACCTCTCCTCACGGGGCTTGGTCTCCGGTCCCCAGATCACCCTCATTGCCTCCTCTGCGTCCCTTCCAGCTTGTCCGCCTCTCTCTCCAACTGAGGGGCCCAGAACTGGGCACGGGACTCCCGGTGAGGCCTAACCAGTGCGGAGCAGAGGGTAACTAGTATTTCGTGCAGTGTGGAAGTGATTCATCTCTTAATGCATCCCAAAACAGCGTTTGCCCCTTTCGCAGCCACATCAGATGGTTGGCTCATATTCAGCTTGTGATCTGCAACAATCCCAAGATCCTTCTCACTTGGAGTTTCTCAAGTTGTATTCGAATTATGGGATGTGCAAACAAATTTCAAGAATGCCCATTACGAATAACGGAGCGCTTGGAAGGTCTGTGGGTGCAGCGGAGGGGGGGGGGATTCACTGACTGGGCTTTCCCTACTCCGTTGCGCAAAGTAACCTTTGCGTTTGGTCCCGAGTCACTTTTTGCTGCCAGTCAAGGATGCCGCCTTTGGCCGGCTGCCTTGCCAGAGGCTCCCACTGCTCGAAGGGTTTCTCTCCGCCGAAAGGCTGGCTGGCGCCTTCCTCGGCCCGATCAAAAGCAGCCCTGCCCTGCCCCCTGGCTGCCCGAAGCCGGTGGGGCACATGCCTCGCGCCCCTCGGGAGGGATCACGCTGTCCCCTGGCGCCAGGGGAGGGGCTGAAGTCCCGGAAGGGGGGTATTCCCGGCCGGCTGCGTTTCAGCCGCAGCCTTTTGCACGTCTCTCGCGTGACGGAACGGCAGGTGCAGGCAGGCAGGCCGAGGCAGAGCCCAGCCTCGGCGTCGGAACTCACCAGCAGGTAGGGCCGGCTCTGCCGATTCCCCAGGGCCACCAGCAGCACCTCCTTGACCAGCGGCATCTCGGTCTGGCGGATGACCTCCTCCTTCTTGGCCTCGCCCTGGCTGGCCGGCTGGCCGAAGGAGCTGTCCACCAGCACCCGCTGCCCCATGGGGAAGTTCTTCACCAGGAAGACCAGGCGCCACTCGGGGAGCTGGTAGATCTGCGGGGAAGAGGCGGTGCCCGTTGCAGCCCAGCCACGGAGGGCAGCCGGCCGCGCCGCGCCCACCCCACCGGCCCCAGGCGGGCCTCACCTCCATGGTGCCGTTCTCCCGGACCAGCACGCACCAGTGCGTGGGCTCCGCTTTGTACTGGTGGGGATCCCTGTCGGCCGAGGGCAGGCTGGAGCGCCGAGGCTCCTCCTTGCTGGGGCTGAAGAGGGAGCCCGAGTCCCCATATAGCATCTCCTCCTCGTCATCGACTGTGTTGCTGCAGCCGGGGGGGGGGGCAGAGCAGAGCAAGGGGTCACCCCTGAGAGGCGTGGGAGGCCCTGGCGGCACCTCACCCGCTTCCCATGGGAAGAAGCGGGCCCACCTGCCGCAGAGGCCCACCCAAGCCAAGCTCCAGATGGGGCACGGCCGAAAAACTCCGAGGTGGGCAGGGAAAGCCCCGCTGCAGCACCCAGCAACCCCTCCTCCTCCTGGCCGAGCAGAGACCCCCCCCACGACGAAGGGGTCTTGAACACGCCCGCCCCACCTGATGTCCTGGATGGGCGCCTCTGCTTCAGACTGGCTCCGCGCGGAGAGCTCCTCACGGGAGGTGGACGGGTGGCTCTCGGTGGTGAACATGCCGCTGACGTCCCGGTACACGCACAGGGCGATCACCTTGGGCTGCTGCAGGGACGGCGGGGGCAGCCTCAGGACAAGGCTGCTCCAGGAGTGCCCGGAGCATGCCGAGCGGCAGGCCTGCTGTTTCGCCCCCCCCCCCCCCAAGGCCCCCCCCGCCCCCCCCCCGCCTGCTGTCCGACGCCACGGCTGGGCTGCCTCCGCACCTGCGCAGGTAGGGGCTCTCTTTGGAGGCCTCCAGGAGCGGTGTGAAGAGACCGCGGGGAGCCCGTTTCACGCAGTCAGCTCTGCCTCTGCTAGCTGAAGAGCATGGATGGAGTCGGGGGGGAGGAGGAAAAGGCCTACCCAGAGCGCCCCCCCCTTGCTAAACTTCCTCTGCTCGGTGCAAATCGGCAGGTGCCAACAGGCTGGAAACACCACTCCTCCAAAAAGACGTGGGCTCGCCTGGAGGCTCTCCCAGGCAGGAGAGCGGACCCTCAATTTGCACGATGCGGCTGCAGCGCCGGCCCCCGCCGGCCTGAGGCCCGCCCCGCCCCCAGCGATCGTGGCCCCCGCTCACGTGGTGCAGCTGGGGCTTCTGCAGGGTGAGGCGGTGGGTCCGCCCCCCGTAGGAGTCGCTCTTCAGCACGAACATGGTGACCTGCCCCTCGGCGCTCATGATCACCACGTAGGGGTCGGCCACGGCGCAGTGCACGATGGGCGAGCCGAGGTCCACGGGGATGAAGTGCAGCTGGTTCACTGCGGGCGGAAGCACGGGCAGCACCATGCAGGGCCGGCCAGGAGCCGCGGCTCTGCCCCTCGGAGCAGCCCCCCCAGCGGTCCCGGAGCTCAGGCCACCGGGACACGCGGAGCCCCTGCGAGGGCCCAGCGCTCGCCGCCCCGCCCTCCCGCTGCCTAGGGGATCCGTCCCCGGGACGGGGCTCTCCCCGGGAAGGGCCGTCGTCACAGCTGACCTCCCTCCAGCAGGCGGATGCCCAGCGGAGACACCTGCACAATGTAGCGGTTCTCGCCAATGTTGCCCGAGTAGACCGTGGGCCCCTGCGTCGCGAAGCCGCTCGTGTCCAGCTCCATGATCTCCTGGCCAGTCTGCAAGATCTGCGGGAGCAAAAGGCACGTGCAGCGCGATCAGCGGGAGAGCTGCCCGGGCCGGGACATCACGGAATCACAGCAGAGTCGGAGGGGCCAGAAGGCCGCAGGGTCCCCCCCACTGCTCTTGCGGGTCATTGAGCCACACCGCCCCACTCAGAGGGCGGCCCAGTTTCTCTTCCAGTGCCTCCGGTGTGGGAGGGCCCCCACCTCCTAGGCAACCGGTTCCACTGCCCCATTGCTCTGGCAGTGGGGAAACGCTTCCTGGAATCCCGCACGACTCTGGTTTGCTGCGCCTTGAGTCCATCACGCCACGTCGACAGCAGGGCCCCTCTGCCGGGAGCAGCGCTGCTGAGCAGCACCGAACAGAGCAGACTTCCCCAGCCGGGTGCCCCACGCACGGTGTTGGGTCGCGGCTCCTAGCAGGCCGGGGGGGGGGATGTGGGGAGCTGCAGCCAACACACCCACAGGGCCCCAGGGTGGGGAAGGATGCTATAGGGCAGGGGAGCGGAAGAGCCACATCTGCTAAAGAGCCACAAGTGGGTGCCCGCAGCAGCAGGTGGTGGGCAGCGAGCGGTGCCCGCAGGCGTCCTGGAAGGCGAGCAGCGAGCCGCAAAATGCACTCAAAGAGCTGCGCGTGGCTCCCGAGCCTCGGCCTGGCCCCACTGCTACGCGGGCTGCCCCGGGCAATGTGGGGCAGGACCTCTCCACGACGCTGGCCGCTCCCAGGGGCGCCTCCAGCCTGGGCCTCCCTTCCGTGCTGCCAACTGGCCCGCGGTGGCCGCGGCACAGGGCAGACGGGCTCCTTCCCGCCTCCTGCTGCCGCCCTCCGGCAGCGCTCCGCACCCGCAGCCCTCGCAGGCCCCCTCCGCCATCTCCGGGCTGCCACTTCCACGCGCTCAGCGAGGCCCGTGGGACGCCCCGGCCACCCCGCCCGCTGCAGCGTCTCTGGCACGCACCATGGTGGAATCCTCACGGCTCAGGATGAGGAACCCGTGCCGCTTCCCATCGTCGGCCGGCTCCGGCGGGGGCGGCTCCTTTTCCGTGCTTTCCCCTGAAGCGTCTTCCTCCTGCTACACACAGGACACAGACTCCTTGCCGTGGCGAAGAGAGGCTGGGCCTGACGCGGCCCGAGGCGGGAGCTGCCCGGGGCCGCATGCGCTCAGGTGCCACAGTTCCCGGCAGCCGTGCAGCGCCCTCCTCCGGCGCAGCAGGCGTGGGCGGGCTTTGGGCGACACGAGAAGCCCTGCTCAAAGGCTGAGCGTGGCTTGCTGGCGAACCAGGGGTTGTCGCATTGTCTGAACCCAGCCGTGCTACTGGCCTGTGGCTTATGAACCAAGAGTCGCCCATGAAGAGGACCAATGATTCACTGCTGGGTTGCGAACCGGAGGTTGCTTTCCGTGGGTGCCATTTCGACTGAGAGCGGAGAACATGAGAACCCCCATTGCAACAACCACCCAGGGTGCAACAAAACTGCGCTCAGCCTGTCCCCAGCCTCTGAGCACGTGCTACTGAACTGAGCCTCAGAGTCGAGGATCACCGACTCGCACGAAATCACAGGCAGAGAAGAGCCAACAGCCCAAATGGTTAAGGGGGCAACGGACTCAGCCAGGGCGCCTCTGAGCACCAGTTCCCAGGAAGCAGGCAGCCTTCAGACCCCACGCACGAGCTTCCCTGCCCCGAGGGACAGCAATACCATGACCCCCTTCGGGGGCCCCAAAAATGGGGGGTCTACGTACAGTTGCCTCTTCTGTCTTCTGCGGTGAGATCACAGTCCACATGTCGTAGCAGCCAGGAAGTTCAAAGGTTGTCACCACCTGAGGACGGATGCTCTTCTGTTGGAAAGAGGGGGGCGTTACGGACCCGGCCCTCAGGGCGGGCGTTCAAGACAGGTACTGGGATTGGGCAGGCAAGCTGCCCTGACTGCGACGGGGGCACTGGTCCTTCCCTCACACCGCACGTGGATTACTGCACATAGTTCTGGCCAACGCATCTCAAAAAGGGACGCGTTCCAGGGAATGGTTGGAGCAGGGAAGGGTCAAGGGGCTCAAGCAACCCCCCTGCAAGGAAAGGCTACAGCATCCGGGATCGTTCCGCTTAGAAAAAAGGCCGGAAAGGGAAGACAGGATAGAAGTGTGCAGAATTACACGTGGTGTGGAGAAAGTGGGGAGGGAGACTTTTCCTTGCACGCTTAATGCCAGAACCCAAAGGGGGCTTTCCATGAAGGCGGCTGGTGGGGGATTCAGGACGGACGGCTGAACTACGGACTTTGCTTTCACAAACGTAACCTGGATCACCAGCTTAGATGGCTCTTGAAGGGGACTGGGCAACATCATGGACGAGAAGGTGGTTCGCGGCTACTAGTCCTGGGGACTCTGTGCCACGCAGAATCACAGCAGAGTCGCAAGGGGCCATGAGGCCACCAAGCCCAACCTCGTGCTCAGTGCAGGACTGCGGGTGGAGGCATCCCCCTCAGACAGACCCCTGGACGCCTCCCGTGAGAGCCCACCAGCTCCTCCGGGCACCGGCTCCATCGCTACACCGCTCCAACAGCAGAGCGATCCAGGTAATCCGTCTCAGGAGAAAGGGCAGGCCTGAGGCCATCTCTGCCACCGGAGACCTAGGAATGCCTCCGGCTTAAAAATTAAAAGAAAATTCTCCTCCAGGGTGAGCCGCACTCTGCACCAAGGACAGATCACTTCCCTGTCATGCACCTGCACAAACTGGCACAGTGTTTTTGCATTTTACTAATTTATTCTACAATGCCGACTGCCACGAAGTTACTCGGGCTTAAGTGGTGGCAGAGGGCGAGTACGAGTGAATGCAGGGGCCGGGAATGACGCTCGACTGCTGGAAACGGGATCCAGCCCCCCCTCCGGAGCTCGCAGCAAGCGCTGCCTGTGGACTTCCAAACACTGGAGAGAGGAAGATAAAGAAGCCCAATTTCACAGCACATGTTCTTTTTTGGGGGGGGGGGACTTCCACAGCCTGAGGGAGAAGCCCCTCCCCATGACCTCCAGCTCCTCGCCACCTGTCCTCACAACCCACCCGTCACCCTTCTCTGTCATCAGCAACCCACTCCTTGTAAGAGCTCTCAAACACCCAAATGGCTCCAAACAGCAGGTCCTGAGAAGACCCTGGGGCCCCTGCCCCAAAGGCAGAGGACCGAGTGGCGCACGAGGCAGGAGAGGGCACACCGAACCCCCGACCTCCCTGGGGTGGGGCTCGGGACGGCTCGGCTGGGAGACGGCGAGGAACGGTGCCGCGGAGGCAGGCTGCGCAAGGGCCCCTGGCAGCTGGCCCCCCAGCTCCTCAGGGGGCCGCCCTGCCCTGCCCGGCCCTGCCCCCTTGTCCCTAGGTGTTTACAGGCGGCCCCAACAATCTCTGGGGCAGCCCTGGCAGGCCTAGCTGCCGCGGCACTGCTACCTCACTCGCGCCAGACAGACGCCCCCCACGGCGCAGGCCTTCGCACAGGGCGCCCCGCAGCCCCTCCCGTGGGCGCTCGCTCACCTGCAGCACCGAGAGGGCCCCATTCTTGCCGTAGCCGGAGCACACCACAATCTCCAGGTCAGGCTCGGGGCTATTCTGGAACTGGAAGGGAAGGCAGGTGGGCACCCGCGGTGAGGCGCTTGCCTGGGGAAGCCGCCTCAGCGACCTCCGCAAAGGGGGTGCCCCATTTTCTCCAGACACCCGAGGTCCATCGTGCCCCCAGGAGCGGACAGGATGGCAGAAGTCCCAAGCGCATGGCACTCCCTCCGCTGACCTGCTAGGTCTGTGCCGGCCTTTCCTTCAGGCCCAAGCACCCCGTCCGCCTTCCCCTCCCAGAGGCAGCAAGGGCTGAAAGCGGCCGCCCTCCAGGGCCCAAGAGAGGGGCTGCCAGGCAGGCTGGAGAGGCCAGCCAGGTACACACCTCCTCGGAGAGAAAGGCCGGCTCGCCCATGGCGGCGTTGGCACAGGGACCAATGTTCAGGATGCTGTCACACACCTGCCAGAAGAGAGCGCATCAGCCACACGCGGCTCAGTCACGGCCAAGGCCTCGGTCTCCTGGAGGCCCAAGGCTCTTTTGACCCACGGACATGAGCTGTGCTCTGGCCCTGCCTTAAACGGGTCGTGCAGCAAAGGGAAGCGGTCCAGGGCCCGGATCCGGGCACTGAGCTGCCCTTCTCCCACCCTCCCTTCCATGGCACGGGGCAACACGGACTGGCCACAGCCGGCCATCTCGCCCCGGGGACGGCCTCAGAAGCAGCCCCCAGATGGTACCTCAAAGGAGTAGGTGGCTAGCTGGGTCCCAGACTGGGCTTCGCTGCCGTACACCTCGATCTCGTCCACCTCATCCTGCGGAGCCGACTTCCCCCCTGCACAGGATGGAATAGGATGCGTCTAGCAGAGGGGCCCCTCGCCTCGTCCCCTGGCTTCTCTTCCTCGGCCTCTGCTCTTCCCAGGCACCTCCCCGCCCTCTACTGCCGCTTCCCCCCATTCGTGCCCCCACACCCAATGTTTTCAAATCCTCAGGAAAGGAGTCACGGAAGGCGTGCTGGAGATGCCCAGAATGCCTGGGGTGCTCCGGGTCACACGCGAGGTGTGCAACGGGCCGGCGGGACATGCAAAGCCTCCAGGTACCAGCGTGACCCAAAATCACTTGAGAAGGCGATGGAGGGAGGCACCGGGCAAATCCGGGGTGGGAGAGAGGCCCCTCCCCTTTATGCCTGAGGCCACCAGCACCAGCCCAGAGGAGACCCGTTACGGGCAGTGACGCGGGGGCACAGAGAGAAGGCAGCAGCAGGGCGGGTGCTGGAAGCAGAGCCAAGAGCGCAAAACCGCAAGTGAGGCGGCTGGCGCCATGTGCAGGATCACCACAGAACGTGGCCGCCACGCCACGCTGGGCCCCGCCTGCCCCGATCACCGAGAGAGGGCGCTGCGGGGGCAGCCTCCCCGGGGCCACAGCCCCCTCTGCTGCGGGGCTGAGCCACCCACCTGCCCAGTTTGCCGGCTGCTCCACACGCTTCTTCTTGACGGGAGGCTCATCCTGCTAGTGAAGAAAGCCGCGTGCTGATGGGAGGGTCTCCGTCCGCCCCCCACCTTCCTCAGTCCCAGCGGGCCAGAGGGGAACTTGTGGCCACGCAGTTCTTGCCGGAGCCCATCATGCCCCCGGGAGTCCAGCAACCGTGGGCGGGGGGGCAGTTTCCCCAGCACTGCCTAGAGCGAGGTGTGCGGCCCCCACCACCAGGGAGGCCCTGCAGCCTGCTGAGCACCGTCGCCTCTCGGGACGAGGACAGGAAGGCCCCTCTGAACTCACCACCTTCTCTGCAGCGTCCTTGGCCAGACTCATGGGGGGCTCCTGGAGCTTCTCGGTGTATTTCAGGAGGAGGGAGTTTCCGAGGCGGGAGCCCAGGAAGAGGTACCCGGGATCCATGGTGATCATCTGCGATCCAGGCAGAGGAAGGCAACTCAGCACTCTGAGCACTCTCAGTCACAACAGCGGCCGCAACGGCACTTCTGTGCCCCTTTCTGGGATCCGCCGAGGCAGGTTATGAAATGCTCAACACATGAAAACACTTAACAGCTCGTCAATATTAAAAACTTCAAAACCGGAAGGATGATTTAGGAGGCAAAGGGCGGGAGTGTCCGACAAGGTCGGAGAAGTGCCACAAGGCAGCGGAGGCCTTCCAAGGCCACCAGCAACCTCTCTGGGCTGGAGAGGCGGCATGGATCAGCCCTGCCTTTCGACGCCGCACCAAAGCATTCAGCATGCGGGCAGAGCCACCCTCCTCCCATCTGTGAGGCTGAAGAGAAAGGATGGGGGGGCTGGCTCAAGGTGGTCCCCCCGCAAACTTCAGAGCCAAACCAGGGTTTGAACCCAAGCCCTGGTGTGCCAAGCGCAACACGCTGCCTGCTGCACTGCATCTCAGCCCAGCCAACGCCTTCCAGAGGAATTCCCTTCCCCTCTCTGACCCACTGGGACGGCGAGGCCTGCTCCACACAGCAAAACTGATGGGAAAAGCAAGTCTCCAGGGGAAAAACAAGCAGGAAGACAGAGTAAAGCGGTTCACTCAATAATGTGAGTTTTTAAAAACAAACTCAAGCTTCCTGCTAGGATTATTTTTCTACCCCAAAACCGTAACAGGACTCTTCAAAGGAAAACATGCAGGTATGTGATGGGGTGTCACACAGAGATGGGTAGAGACCTGTTCTCCCCTGCAGAGGAGGGCAGGATGCGCTCCAACGGAGCAAAGCTCAGGGAGCCAAGGTTCCATTTGGATGCCAGGAAGCACTTCCTGACAGCCGGAACCCCGAGGGCGTGGAATGGGCTTCCACAGAAGGTGGCTGAGGCCCCTTTGGTGAGGGTGTTCAAGGATAGGCTGGACGTGCACATGGTGGGCATGTCATGAGAGGAGCTGGGGGTCAGACTAGATGGCCGGGGAGCCCCTTCTGACTCGCTCTGTTTCCATGTTTCTATAACCTGAAAAGTCTACTGTATATCCATTTTGTTGTGATCTTGATGCACTTCTTTGATCTCAGAAATAATGCATCCAATCGTGCATCACGCAGATACAAAGGCCCCTTTGTGGAGCAGCTTCTGGAAATTGGCATTATTAGCAATTACTTCCAGCCTGTAAGAGACCTGCTTTCCCAAATGAACCTCCCCAAAGCCAGCGCCCCCACCCACCAGAAGGGGTCCATTCTTCGCCCCGCACAGCATCTCTCCAGCCACACCTTCGACCCTCCGGTCACGCGCCCCCAGGTCTGCTCTCCCCTTCTGGGGGCCGTCTGGGCGGCATGTACTGCACGCCCCCACCTGATTTGTCAGAGCAGAGCTGTTCCACAGGCCACACTCGCCCCAGGGCGCCCCACACCACCCAGACCGGCCCCCCCACTGGGGGTGCCCTGCGGCGGAACGGCACTTACGCACGTGGTGAGGACACTGGCCGCTGCCTTGTCGAAGTGGAAGGATCGGACGCTCCGCATGCCATCCGTGATGAGGGTCAGCACGTAGCTGGGGAAGGGAGAAACGGCTGTGGGCGGGAACCGCCAAGAGGGCAGGAGGGGCAGCGCCTGGCAAGTCTGTTCCCGCCTGCGGAGGGTCTGGCCCCACACAAGCAGTGGGAGTGCGATGCAGGCCCTGCACCGGCTCGCCCGGCCAGGGGGAAGCGGCTGAAATCTAGGCAAAGGCTGAAAAACCAGCCAAATGGCAGGACTCCCCCGCAGCGGCAGGCCCTCCTCCAGCTGGGCCCGGGACTGCTTCCCCCACCGGCTCGCAACTGCCACAGGGCGGGCACTGAGCACAGCCAGATGGGCAGAAGCGGTCTGGCCGAAGCTGCTTGCAAGAGATCTCAAAAGTCAAGGGCTGCAGCTGTCCAGCCACCAGCCCCCGCTTGGCTCATCCATGGACGCCGCACCTGATGCCGAGGCGGACTCGGCACGCCCAGGATCCCGGCCGACTCCCCAGACCACTCGCGTCTTCCCTTCAGCCCTCTCTCTGGGATGCCCTACTGACAAGAGCCTCATCTCAGGCTTCAGGTTTCTCAGGAAGCCATGAAATATTCATCCGCTTCGCTGTATTGAGAGCCGCCCGCCCAGAAGCACGGCACCCTGGGAAGGTTGAGAGCTCGGTGCCAGAGCCTCTGACCCAGCCGTGAATCAGGCTGCCCCTGGGCGGCAGGAAGGAGCTTGTGCCACAGAGAGCGGCAGCATCTCACGAGCTCGAGGGTTGGCGGACAAGAACTGCTCCCCCCACCTGCGCTTTCCAAAGGCTCTCGAGGACAAGAGCTATCCCAGCATCTGGCCAAAATAGTGGGAGACTGGCAAGAGCTGCTGAGGCAGACACGCTGCATGGCCAGGCGCCTTCCTGCTGAAGTCCGTCCAGAGCGATTGCGCTCTATTGCACAGGAAAATCCCGCAGACTTACATCTCCCCGCCTTTCAGTGATATCACCATCTTGTCGTAGGAGATGAAGGTTGCCTGGGCACAGTCCAGTGTCATTTTCACTCCCTCCTGGACTCCTGCAAAAGGAGAAGGGGGCAGTAAAGTTGTCAGGCGATGCAGAACAGCACGGCACAGGCGAGGGGCTCGGGACCACGCAGGAAGTGTCCCTTTGGCAGACGCGGCCTGGCTTAGCAAAGCATTTTTCATGCAAGATTGCTTGAGGCTGCAAGTTCTCCATGCATGCTCAGCCTTGCAAAATAAGTTCACAATTTTCTAACGGGGCAGAGGTTGAGGAAGTGGGGCCTCCACTTTCTGCGGATGTTACAGAGTGTTTCTAGCACTCGGTCGTTAGGAGGAAAAGCTTGGGAAAATGCCGCCTGTCCCAGTCCCATCCTTGCCAATAAAGTGAGCACCATCCGGAGTTCCAAGTGGATCTCAGTTTGCGCCTTATTCAGCGAAACACTCCTGCTTCTTGTTTCAGGATGTCACAACTTTTCCTGAATATGGATTTGGCTCAGTCAGGTAACAGCCAGAGGGGTACGACTGCTAATCTATTCTTCACTTGTATGTTTTGGTGATGCTGAGTAATTGCGTCCCTTTGCGGGGAGGCTATAATACGGATAAACTTTGAATTAGAACACTTTCGTATGTGCTGGTGCATTTGTTCTACTGATTTCTCTACCTGCTTCCTCAGAGTTAACACATGGTTAATGTAAAGATTTCCCATGCTCTTTTGACAGTTAAAAGACTAAAATTGCCATGGCGACTCACCTCCTAGAGCACAATAAATTGAGGATCTAAGAACAATTTCAGTGTTTGAACGGCTGACGTACACGCACTACTCTAGAATGGATACATCCATGGGTAGCTGTCTTCCTTCGTTGAAATGTACGCATAATAGATATAATTGCACTTATAATAGATAAATATTTCCTTTTTCTCTTTAATGGTCTTGTTATGTTGCACCATAATAAAAGAGTTACTTTTTTAAACAATACTGTAATCAGTAAAATTATTTGAAAATCCAAATCATTCATCCCTTGGGCCAAGAGCACTGCATGCTGAACAGCGCAAGGGCGGCTTGTCAAAAAGGACACAGGATGTGGCCTGGCCATCGTCCTTTTACCCCACGCCACATCAATAGAGGAAAGTGAAAGAAGAGGGAGAAGGGGCCTGCCCATGGCTAGCTGCTTAACTTCAAGGCTAGCGAGGGGCACATACCACTGGCACCCAGCATAGCGCAGCGGTTAGACTGCTGGGCTAAATTTTAGTCCCCGCTCAACTACCAGGCTCACTGGGTGACTTTGGCCGGTCACTGACTCTCGGCCTAACCTACCTCACAGGACTGTTGTCGAGATAAGATCGAGAGGAGGAGGATTGCATAAATCGCCTGGAGCTCCTCTAGGAAAAGGAGGTGGGGGTTTGAATTTAAATAATTATTCAATATCCAATAAAGGGAGTGGAGAAAAAGTGGGCAGGCGTACTTAGTGGGAAGACTGTGGTGCCGTTGGTGAGGCTGTTGAGAGAGACACCGTAAGGTGGCACGCTCTGGTTCAGGTACAGCAGCGAGTTCACTGCAAAGATCACAACACCACCTGGAAGGGAGGGAGAGCAGAATTAGGCAGGGACAGGACAGCGGCTCCACACCGCAGGTTCAAAGCTGCTGAAAGGAGAACGTCTCCATGCCACCTTCTGGGTGAAGGAATCTGCCACATACAGATTTTTATTTATTTATTTATTAAAACATTTTTATGCCGCCCCATTCGCCGAAGCCTCGGGGCGGCTTACAACATAGATAAAACAAGTTAAAATCCATATAAAATAATCTTAATTAAAACTCACATTATAAAATAAGCCGCCCTGGCCAGATAAAATTCAATTGTATTTAGCATTTAAAATGTTGCTTAAATAAAAAGGTCTTAGCCTGGCGCCGAAAAACAAATAACGACGGCGCCAGGCGGACCTCTCTGGGGAGCGCATTCCATAACTTAGGCGCCACCGCTGAGAAAGCCCTTCTCCGAGTAGCCACCCTCCTAATTTCTCTCACGGAGGGCTCCCGGAGAAGGGCCTCTCCCGCCGATCTCAGGGGGCGACTGGGCAAATATGGATGTAAGCGCTCCTTCATGAAATGTACGTCGGGACACTCTCTCTCTCTCGAGCCCAGCACTGTCTATGCCAACCAAGGGCGATTCACAGCTGTCCAGATGCTTTGCTCTACAGCTTTCGAGGGCCACAGCCCGCACTGGTGGTCCTGACAGGTGATGGGGGTTTTAGGCTAACTTGCCACCTGGGATGCCGCAGGTTGCCAACCCCTGGTCTGAGGCTATCCATGTTCTCAGGCAGACCTCCTTCCCAACTCTGTTTTAGATTGCTTTTAAAGTGGAGATGTGGCCAGGGGGCTGAGCCTGAATTCACTGGCTCCCCCTCACTGTCCAGCCGGACCAACCCCCCCTTTGGATTCCCATCCAAAGCCAGAATCCCACCCCAGGGATGTTCTCAATTTCCAGCTGCACTGTTCTGTGTGCGGACACGCCCACTCGCTTATTCGCGCTACGTGCGAGAGCCGAAAGGAGGCCGTCATTCCTCTTACCGATGGGCTTGGGCACGGCCAGGGCCTGGGTGCAGTCAAAGGGCAGGTTGCTGAGGGACCAGATGACCGGGTGCACCTTCTGCATGATGTTCAAGGAAATGGCAACGATGCTGCAGGTGTCCTGGCGCACAGCCACCCGCCTGAAAGAGGGGCAGGGGAGAATGAGCGCGCTCTGCAGTGGAGCCTGAGACTAGACGGGCTGGCCGTGCTTGGGGCTGCCCCTCGCCTGCCGCCTCCCTCCACCACCAACATGAAGGGACCCTGCAGGGCTCCCAACACATCCCCCAACCTGCGTGTTTTGCTCCCTGATCTCGGGTGCGCTAAAGCAGGGTGGGATTGCTCAACGGCGAGGGAAACCCTCTACGGGGGCCTGAAAGGCATCTTCCCGTAAGGAGGGCACACTCTCAGCAGGGGCTCCGGAATGCAAATCAGACGCCAAAGCTGAGCTGTGGCGCAAATCAACGCAGGCTGTTCTGGGACTGATCCTGTAGCATTGAAAAAGCCAGCATGTTACGCTTATGGCAAGACTACCTGCAATCCCAAGAGTGCCAGCAGGTCGTGAGGACTGAGTCCTTTGGAATTATAAATGCCTAAAGATAAGATTTTGCTGAAATAGTTGCCAATGTTTTGTGTTCAAATCCTGATTCATAATTGCACAGATCCTCTCGCTCAACCCCGAAGCAGCCTCTCTCGACTCCACTTCTGCCTGCATGCCATGGCAAGGCAAGGAAGCCAGGTGCTTTAGCGCATCACAACCAGTCTTGATCCCCTGAAGTGCGCAAGTCGGCCTTCCCCACCGGGTGCCCTCCAGAGGGGCGGGACTGCGATTCCCAGAATGCCCGGCCGACACGGCACTTCCCAGCCGGGGATTCTGAGACTCGCAGCCCCGAGCCACGAGGAGGGCGCCGGAGCGGGAACGGCGGCTGTGGAGCCTCGCCTGCAGCTCCTCCCAGTTTCGAGTTCTCCTCGCTGCACCACACGACCGGCCGTGCAGCCCTGGCGCCCCTTCCCCAGCCAGCAGGGGCAGCAGCGGGAGCTCGGCCCCCTGCCAGGGGGAGCCGCCTGCCTGGCCTCCCTGCAGAGGGCCAACGCCTGGCGCGACGACAGAACGGGAGAAGGAAAGGGGAGACGCACCCGGGCCAGGTCTGGTTGGGCTCGAAGAGGATGAGCAGGGTGGGCTCGTAGTAGCCGCACAGGAACTGCATGTCGATGATGTTCAGCAGCTTCTCGTCCAGCTCCCGCACGTCGATGATGTAGCTGGGCAGAAAGCTCGACTTCTGGCTGCAACGAGGGAGCAGCGGGCCAGTGGGTCTGGAGCAGCGCTGAGGCGAAGGGCTGAGGAGCAGCTGTGCGACCGGACACAGCGACCCAGCCCAGGACGAGAGAAACGCCCGCAAGGAGGGGTCCAGGCGCAGCACCCGCTGGCAGCATCCCTCCCTGGCGGGGCCGCCCGCACAGCCCACGGCTCCAAGTCAGAAGCACACTGTCAGCCAGCGGCAAGGCCTTCCTTCCGCAGCATTCACACATCCATCTAGTCCAGTGGTGGCGAACCTGCGGCACCCGGGCCACAGCGGGCACGCAGAGACCGTTCCGTCGGCACTCGAGCCAAGTCGCCCCAACATCGCCCAGCGGCCGAGCATCGGACAACAGCGCACATAGGGGCCCTGCGCATGCTCGGAAGGGAGCGGCGGCGCCAGGCGATGACATCACGAGCCGCGACTCATGAGCTGCCACTCGTCCGAGCTTTCGCATGGCCGGTCAGTGCGCTGCCAAGGATATATGTAAGTATTTGCTTGCACTGGCTGTGAGTTGTTTTTTCTAAACTAAAACCTCAGTTTTCAGGTTTTATTGTAGTGTCGGCACTTTGCGATAAGTGGGTTTTGGGTTGCAGTTTGGGCACTGGGTCTCTAAAAGGTTCGCCATCCCTGATCTAGTCTGCTCTTCCAGCACTTCTGCAGCCCAAAGCCACATCCTGTGGCACTGAGTTCCACAGATTAATGTAAGTTTCAGGCACAGAGTCTTTTCCGTGTCTTGAACAATCATTTCTCATTTAAAAAACTACACCTAACTGCAGCCATCCTAGACCAAGTTCTCTCAGCGGAACAGCTCTCAGCTGGGCCAGCGCCTCACCCTTCGCCCATGACCCCTTCGTGCTCATCAGTCAGCGTGTCTCGGCGGAAGGGCAGCACCACCAGCCTCGTGCCGTAGATGAGCATCACCGCACAGCGCCCGTCCGGATCCACCCGCACTTTCGGGATGTGGACATTCTGCACGAAGCCATCCTGGGCAAGAGACAGAGCAAGCCATGAGCCCCAGAGAGCGAAGCACGGCCGAAGCACCGAGCCCTTCCTTCCTCCGGCCCCTTGCGTCTGGCGTGCCTGCCGCCTCTCCAACCATGGAGACAACCCACTTGTTGCAAAACAGTCACGCTAGAGCACGGCGTTGCCATGAATTTGGTGAGGGAGAAGCCCTGGCTGCCTCAGTGGGGACAGGACACTCCCACACGCTCGCAGGAGATGCCCTGTGCCACACCCCATCACACTTCTAATGGAGGCTGCTTCGGAGGCCGTGACGAAAGTGAGAGTGGGGGGCAGGACTAGGCAAAAGGGAATCTCCTGGGGATGCAAGAGGCCTGCCGATGTCTCGCGGCTTTCAGGAGAGCGAATGGGAGCTCCCCCACAGCATCTTTCGAAAGGAGACTGCCACCCTCATGGACATACCCGCAGCTCTGGTTCCTCAAAGTAATGAAGAGAAAGTGTTTTCAGATCATGGGTGCCAGGATCATACTCCACCACGGAGAGCTGGAAGGCAGGAAAAGACATCACGGGGGGAATCTGCTCAGATCCTCCACTGTCTTTTTCTTCAGTGGAAAAATATAAATATGAAGATGAGCCTCTTCTTGTGAGGGAATGACTTGAAATATGAATAACTGCCTCCCTTATTTTCAGATGCTATGGTGGAATGGCTGGATGAAACAGATGGAATGGCGTGCGTCTCTTGCTTCACTACATGCTGTACACAGCGCTTTAATACTGAAAGATCTACTCTGCAGGTTGCACCGTTCATTCCTCCACTGCTCTCCCTTCCCAAAATGCAATACGTGTAACAGCTGCAGAAATGCATGATTGATTCTGAGCCCACGGTCCTCTCCTCAGAAGGCTTTACGAGGCTTGGTTTCCGCTGGGCCAGTCCACTCTGCTGCATGTGCTGCACAGCCAAATGTCCACGGAGCTCGGTGCAGGAAGAGCAGCTGGAGTTCCCAAGGACGGGCGCTACGGGCCGTCTGCCAGGGCTCCGCAACACCTCCACCTACTCCAAACGAGACCTGCAGCTCTCCGTGGCCCCAGAAGACTGCAGAAATACTCGGGGCTTGAGGTGGCTGGCCACGGCCGCACCCACCTCCACATCACACACACACGTGGTCCGTACCACATGAAGCGGCCCTTCCAGAAACCGGCCTCAGCAGGCAGCCTACCTTGGCATCCTTGAAGCTCAGCAGGAGGGCGTCTCTCTTGGCTCCCGCAAGCTGCACGCTGGCCATGGACATGACGTTGCCGAAGAACGAGAAGGCGGCCACCAGCTCCAGCTTCTCCTTGTGACCTTTGCCCTCTGTGCGAGACAGCACATCAGAGATGTCTTGCAGGGCCAAGGCTGGCACTGACCCCGGAGGGCCGCTGCTTCTCAGCCCGCTCCCTACCAGAGTCTCTGGTCAGCTTCAGCAGAGGCTTCAAACCCAGAGAACTGGCACTGCAGAGTCCCAGGCAACAGCTGGCAATGCTCGCCAGGCACGGAAGCCACTGTGGCGGGTTCCCAAGGAGTGGGGCAGAGCCCGAACGCAGGACAGCACCCTTGTGAAGCAGCGCTGCGCAGTGGCAATCCCCACCCACGCACCTTCTTTCCCAGGAGCCCGGCACGCACCGCGGCCCGCACTTCCGTCCACTCACCTGCAGTCCTGTCATTTTTGGTGGCAGTCTGCAAGAGAAGCAGGCAAGCACCATCAGTCCTGCAGTCCCAACGCAGCCGCAGCGCACCAGCTGCACAGGCCCCCTTGGGGGGCTGCCCTCCCTTCCAGGGCACAGTGCCAAGCAAGCAGCGGCTTTTGCCTCAGAGGGACGTCGGCATTCAGAGGGAGAGGAGGGAGCAGCAGATCTCACGCTGCATCGGAGGGTTCGCCCTGTATCTAGAGCAGCGCTAATCCCTCAGCACCCTAACACCCCCACCTCAGATCATTCCATGGCTCTGAAGCCCACCCCTCTCTCTGTGCCGCTGCAGGTTCAGGGCCTGCCCGACCTCTGCAGGGGTCCCCTGCTGCTGCTTCCCAGTTCTGACATTCAGCTGCGCTCTCTGGCTCAGGACGGATGAAACACCCCTCCCAGCAAGCAGGGTGCCCAGATCTTCTCCACAAGATGCGACATACCATTTCTTCTAAAAACAGTTGGTCAGTAAATCCACCCTACACTGACAAAACTGCTCTTTCCTGGAGGGTTGACACAAGCCAAATGATCTCTAGAATACATACCGGGAACACCATCCCACACAAAAGATGGACATTTATGTTTGTGTGGGAGAGGCATTTGGGAGAGGGGATGGAGAAGGTGGAAACAGCCATTTTCTGTCTCACAGACACTCTCCCCCTTCGTGTGGTTCAGCAACAGCTGGAATATTACAGGAGCTTTGAAGTGAGCATCTGTCACAAGCAACACTGCTAAAGACCAGCCACATCCCCAGTTCCAGGCACACCTGGTTGGACAACTGTGTGCGGCTCCCTTAAGGAAATGGCTGCTTAACCAGATCAGCAAAATCTGTCCCAGCTTCCTGCCAGTATCCAAGGATGTTGCAGAGCAAACGAAGAGTGAACTGCTTATCCAAGGAAGGCTTCCGAAACCTTCATGGGGCTGCATCCTGTACCGACCCCCAGTCACTGGGCCTGGCCTCCAGATGTGCCTGCTACTCCTTCCTCGAAACTCCTTGATTCCCTCTTTGATCCCAGCAACAAACACGGACAATTATAGCACGGCAAATGTCCGCAGCAGCTAGTTCACAGTACCTCCGAATCGTGGTTGAGCCTGTAAACGTACAGCTGAGAGGTTCCAGCCACTACCAAGTTGCGCTCGGCGTTGGAGAAGAAGTTGCAGTACATGGAGAACTCCAGCCCCGTGGGAGGGTGGGCCTGCTTGTACACAGCGTACATCCTGGCAGGTTCCCCACAGGGAGGCACATCCCAAGCTGCCAGAAGAGAGGCAAGCGTCAGGCCTTCAGCCCACAGCAACTCCTGGACCAGGGCCAGCGGAAGGCCAGCTCATCCACCAGCAGGCTCTGGCCAAAGGAGGGCATTTCAAATGGACCCTGCTATCGAGGCCCCACCGGTGCAGGTGTTCAGCGAGAGGCTGGACGTGCACATGGCGGGCATGTCGTGAGCGGAGCCGGCTGGTGCCGGAGGTCAGACTAGATGGCCCGGGAGGCCCCTCCTGACTCGTTCTGTTCTCTCTGTTTCTATTGTGCTCCCTGAAAGAGACGGCCTTCGCCAGCACCTTTCTCAGGCTTCAGCTTGCTGACGCTGAAGCTTGACAGGAACTGGGCCCGACAACTAGCTACCCTTATTACCGGTCTGGAGATCCCCAAGTGACCGAGAGATTCAGTTTGTGCCAGAATTTGCCAGATAAAAGGAAGGGTCCTGAAGATGGTACTGGTCATTACGGTGCTCTGCTTCACAAGAAGCGACACACTCAGATAATGGAGCAAATGCACATTAGGGCAAAACATCCCAAACTCAAGAACAGCCTGATGGGATCTGAGCTCACAGTGATGGATCAATAGAGGGATCCTGGGGTGTTGGTGGACAGCTCACTGAAACTGTCAGCCCAGAGCAAAGCTGCTGTGAAAAACACAAGCGGTGCTAGGAAAGGAGCTGGAAAGAGCACTGCCAAGAGGATGCGCCCCTTAAATAATCTTGGGTGCAGCTGCACTTAGAATATGACGCACAGTTCTGGTCGGTGCACCTGAAAAAGGACATTACAGAGTTGGGAAAAGTGCAGAGAAGGGCAACTAAAATGATCCAAGGGCTGGAGAAACTCCTTTGGAAGGAACACGAAAGGAAGTACCCCTTTACACTACACATAGTTAAATTGTGGGATTCACCGCCACAGGAAGCAGCGAAGGCCACTGCATTCAAAAGGGGCCAGGGAAACTCGTGGAGAAGGCCATCCACAGCAACAAGTCTGGCTGGCCAAGTGCCGCCTCCAGCATCCAGCGCAGCGAGCCTGCACACCCAGCTGCTGAGGAGCTCTCGTGCCGTCCTGCTCAAGGAATCCCATGGGCGGCTGGTCTGCCACCACGGGAACAGAGTGCTGGACTGGATGGACCATTGGTCTGACCCAGCATGCTTTTTCCCCATGTTCTTATGACACATACATAACGCAGGTTTGCAAAAGTCAGCGTCAAATTCAGGGTCACTGCTGTGATTCCCACTGAGCATCCTTCTTGCTCCCCCTCTGAACAATTTAAAAGCTTTGGAATAATGCTCTGCATTTGACCCATCCCCACGTTATATGCAGCCTGAGTTCCTAAAGGAGGGTGAAACTCTCATTTTCCATTCCAGTTGTTGCTGCTGACAAAGAAGCCAGACAAACAAGGAGAGCTGGAGATCCTTGACAACACCCACACAATCAGATTGTGAGACAACTCTATCCTTGAACTCAAATATCAACCGGTACTGGCAGTTGTCCTTGTGGATAGTACAGTGTTTATTTTAAACGACAGATAAGTCTGAAGCAAGATGGCTAACCCAATTAATCTGCCATAATTGTGGCCCAATAGTTCCTTGGCACCCTAATATATTACCCTAAAGCAGGGACAAAGAACATGTGCTCCTCCAGACGGTGGTAACGCTACAATTCCCACCAACACCAGCTGGAACATTCAATGGTGAGGATGATGGGAAGTGTGGCCCAGCAACATCTGGAGGTCCACACATTCCCCATCTCTGTCCTTATCTGATCAAAACAGAAAAGCCTCAAGGAAAATGTATGACAGTGGAAAGCATTTTCTTTGTAAATGTACCAAGCCTTGTCTGCACAGCTTGAAACAGCGCACTGTTCAGCTCTGTGCCCCATGAGAACCCATGTGACATAATGGATAGTGCTGGACTGGGACTCAGCAGATCCAGGGTTTAATTTCCACTTGGCCTAAGCTACCTCACAGGGTTGTTGTGAGGATAAAATGGAGGTGTGAGTCATGTTTGCCATCCTGAGCTCCTTGGAAGAAGGCAGCATATGAAGGCAACCAACAGGTAACCCACAGAAAGGAGCCCAAGAAACCTGCAAAGACGCCAGGACGGGCTTGTTTTTGTACGCAACAGTACTAGAATGCCTCAGAGTACAGAGTGTGGCCGTAAAGCATGAGAAGAGTCCTGCGGGATCAGCATGAGGGTCCATCCATTCCAGCCTCTGGTTCACACAGCGGCCAATCAGCTGCCCACCCTGACCCCACGAGCAGGGCAGGAGTGCCGCCGCACCCTCCTGCCTATGTTCCCCAGCAACCGGGGAGCACAGGCACCCTGCCTCCGATACCAGGCATAGCGCAGAACCAGCAGAACTAGCACCCGCACAGAAGTCCCCGGACTGCTGGCACCACGCGGCCTGTGCGCTGCGGGCAGGACCTCCTCCGCCTTTCCCGGGCTGGGCAGCCCCGGCCACGCTTCCGCGCAGCACACCTGCCCCTTTCCGCCCTTGCCCGCCTCCCCTTCTCGGCGCGGGGAGCGGAGCTGCGCGGGGCCGCCTGCCTCCTGCACCCGCGCGCGGAGAGCCCCCCGCGGCCAGGCAGCGCCCCCCGCCAGCGGTTCTCCCGCACGCACGGCGAGGGGGATGGGCCCACGCAGGCGGCCGGGCTTGGCGGGGAGGCTGCCGGGGAGCGGGCGGGGGCCGCGGAGCGAAGCTGCCGTACTCCCCTGCCGCCCCGGGCCCCCCGGAATCCGGGCTTACCTCCCCCGCCCACTCCGCAAAGCCCCTCAGCCGGCGGGAGCACCCCGGCGATCGGTCCGGGCGGAAACAGCCCCTGCCGGAACCATCGAGGCGGCGGCGGAGGCGAGAGCCAGAGAGAAGCACGGCTAGCGCGCCCTCGAGGCAAAGAGCCTGGCTAGGAACCAGTCCTCCAAGGGGCAAAATTGGCGGGCGGAATTCGCCGAGTCTGATTGGCCAAGAACAGGAGGGGGGGAATTGGAGCGGAATGGCTCGGACTCCAGGAGCTGATTGGTTACAAGAGTCTGAGTGATGGACTGGGTGTCCAATGTTTGGTGGCTGGGAAAGATTAAAAAGCATAGACTAGGAAGGAGTAGCAAATGCAGAGTGGTAGTTTAGCGACCAAGACTTTGATTGCGAGCTCTCCTGGCTTAGCGCCCGCTTCGTCGGATGCGGGAGGGGCGATCCTCACCCGGGGAAAGAGGGGCGAGGCAGCTCTCCTGGTGTGAATGGTGGCCACGCAGGCCCATTTCGCCGGATTGATTACTTTTATTTTATATTCTGTGTTTCCGTGGCAGACGATATACAAGAATGAAATAGAAGTTAGAAAGAACCTCCTAATTAAACAGCATCCTAACCCTAATTAAAGTATGTCATAAAAAGGTCAATAAAAGTAACAGCAGCCTGTGAAGCCCCTTCAGCCACAGGCCAGTTTGCATGTCAAAGCATTGCTGCCTCCCCACAGAAGAGGGGACCAAACTAGCCTCCCTGGGCAGAGAGTTCCGCAGCTGGGAGTGGCCCCCGAGAAGGCCCTGCCTCCGTTCTCCATGGAAGATGCCTCTGACGGCTGTGAGATCACAAGAAGGGCCTCCCCCAAAGATATTAAGGCCCAAACACTGAAAGCCTGGCCCACTTTACCAGTGAAGCTGGACCAAGTCACTTGCCCAGCTCTGTTGTGCAACTTCCTACCAATAGGGCACCTGCTCTCCCGTCCTCATAGGTGGTCGAGAGACTGTTGGCTCTGCAGAGCTGAAGGCCCGTCTGCTGACCTGCATGTCCGTCTGTTTTGAGCTGGTAAGCACTGTTAGGACAACACGTCTGACTGTGGCTTGCAGTGTGTTCCGGAAGAACGCAGCAGCCTCCTAGATGGCAGTGCTCTGAGAGAGGCCCGCTGCAGTGCCTTTGCACTGTCCGGGGATCTCGGCTAGCAGCCGCAAGAACGTATGCTCTGATGCAGAGGGAGACACATTGTTTGAGCAGGCCTGCTGCTCATACTGATCTTTGTTTGCTGCAGCAGGTAAAAGGAGAACAAGGTGTGCACACCTGAGCAGAAGCCGATGGGAACTTGCGTAAACCTCAGGCCTCTCTGCTACCCTTCACTGCCTGGCTGAAGCCGCGGAGCGTCCCCGCAGCCAGCCAGCCAGAGGCCACTGGGCCTAGCCACAGACGTCAAGGGGCAGGCTTCCCGTCTGTTCCTGGAACTATAGGCTGGCTACCTAGAAAATATCGGTCACAAACTTTCCTTTGTGGCATCAAGAAGGGCACTCCGATAGGCACAGTCAGAATTAATGCTAGAATCAATGGTTTGTCTGGAAGTACTCTGCCACACGTGGTTGCTACCTCATAGACTATGCGATGGAAAGATCCTGGCATCCGTGGTGTGTGGGGAAAGTTCAGATAAATCCTGGTAGAAAAAGGTTGCTTATAAGTACCTTGGTGTTATAAAATAAAACCTGCACCTCTTTCTCAGAAAGCGATAGAATTCCAACCAGGTTACTGTTTAGCACTGCTGTTCCCTTAAGAAGATGGAATTCTTAGCTGGACTGAGAAGTTGCTGGAGGCTAATACTATCAGTGGGAAAATAGTTCAGACTGAGACAAAGACATCCGTTTCCTTCTGAATGGACCCATTTCATCATCTAGTCCCACAGAGGCAAGCAGGAGCCCCTGCGCAGCGTAGTTGTCAGACCAGGTTTCCCGAATGGTCCCTCCATCAGACACATTTGCATGCTTAAACAGACACAGAGGCTGATCCAAACTGCAAGGAATCTACTGAATTGACATGTCAATACAGCAATCAGTAATATTTTCCATACAATTCTTACCAATATTTCTGATCAGATTAGACCATTATCATAGAATCATAGAAACGTAGAGTTGGAAAGGGCCATGAAGGCCATCCAGTCCAGCCCCTGCTGTTGCAGGACACCATGTCACACCACCCCACTCAGGTGGCTGCCCAGTTTCTCCTTGAATGCCTCCAGTGTGGGAGGGCCCACTGCCTCTCCAGGCAGCTGGTTCCACTGTCGTATTGCTCTGCCCGTGGGGAAGCTTTTCCCGACGTCCAGCCTGAATCTTTTCTTGATGTCCAGCCTGATTATGTCATCCCTAAAGACATCAAGATGCTATTGTCTGGAAACATAACACTCTGATTTGGTGTATGTGACTAGCAGGTTATAAAAGCGTCTGTACATGGGCTGTGATTTTGTAGTTGCGTTTGCCTCTACTTGGGAACACGTTGTCGTTTGTTCCTGCAGGAACCTCACAAACTGAAAACCGAGAGTCGGTCAATCTGAAGTCTGATTGTTAACCTGTAGACCATAAGAGGCCATGCCCGGCCCTTTGCTGACCGCCTGCTCCGCTTCTGGGCGTGGGCCTGGCTGCTGTTCCATCTTGCATGCAAAAGAACCGATTCAGCTCTCATCTGGGCCTTGTTTCCCTTTTTCTCTGACAACTGGGACCCTCCGGGAAAAAGGCCAAAGGCAACAAGCTGCACCTCGAACCTCAGCAGGTTATTGCTGGGAACAACGCAGGTGGAACAACTCCTCCGCAGAGCACAAGCCCTGCAGCAGCGCTGCCGGACAGAGGTGTGCGAGCCAGCTGCAAAATTCCAGAACGTGTACAGAGTGTTTCATAGGTGCGCCCGCAACTGGAGGATTGAGTTCAGTTCTGGGCCCCTCCTTACAGGAAGGATACAGCCAGGTTGGAGTCAGTGCAGCGCAGGGCCACAAGGTTGGTGGCCGGTTTGCAGGGGATGCCGAATGAGGCAAGACTGAGGGAACTGGGTCTCTTCAGCCTGGAGGAGACTCTGAGGGGATCTGTTGGCAACATATACTTATGTGAGGGGGTGTCACATGGAGTTGGGTAGAGACCTGTTCTCCTCTGTGGAGGAAGGCAGGACGCACTCCACGGAGCCAAGCTCAGGGAGTCAAGGCTCCATTTGGATGCCAGGAAGCACTTCCTGACAGTCAGGACCCTGAGGGTGTGGAATGGGCTTCCCCGGGAGGTGGTTGAGGCCCCACCGGTGAGGGTGTTCAAGGACAGGCTGGACACGCACATGGCGGGCATGTCATGAGTGGAGCCAGCTGGGGACAGGCGTCAGACCAGATGGCCCGGGAGGCCCCTTCTGACTCACTCTTTCTGTGTTCTAGGTGCAAACAAGGCACCGGTGCACCAGAAGAATCAGAATATTTCAACCCTTAGTGTTCTGTTCATATCAGAGATACCAGAAATAAACACGTTCGCCCCATTGGAAAGTGTATTTAACATTTAATCCCGAGGTTGGCCTGCCTTGGGGTCAGAGGCCGAAGGCCTTTAAAGGGGTGGATTTCCTGGTAAACTGGAGATGAACTCTAACTAGATGAATGAATTGCAGTATGCGGTATAGATAACTTTCAGCTGATTTAAGCACAGGGCTCATCAGGGCAGGGCTGCACCAGAGCCTGACCAGGAGGGAGGAAAACCATGGGAAGAAAAGCATTTGTGTTTGACCAAGCTAAGAATTGTTTGTTCAGGGAGTACGATTTGAGTTTTTTGAATTACTCCATGCTCACTTTGCTCCTTGTGCGCATGAATAAAGCTGACTAGAAACCATGTCTTGTCTCTAGACTCTTCAAAGGGTATTGAGTCTGGGGTCTTCAGCCCCTGGAAGCAAATCGGGCAACACTGATGAGAAGCACTTGTGGCTGGTTGCTGGCTGAGGGGACATACGGGTATCCGCAACTGCGTTTGGCGTGGAACTGAAGACGTTTCAGAAGGCCAGCCTCTGAGCAAGAGTTGCCAGCTGAACTCTGCAACCCCAGAAAGATGCTCGGGACATATCATAGCCACTCAGGTTGTAAGCCTGGGAGGCTCCTTGCATGATTATGCGAGTTCTTGCAAGAAACCCATGCCAGCGCTTTCCTGGACATGTGGTCTTCCTCCCAGTGCCACCTTGGACGAAGGCGGTCTTTTCGGTGGTGGCCCCGTGATTGTGGAACGACCCTCCCAGTGGAGTCACCTATCACAACCAGGTTAAGAGCACCGTTTCGATGGCTTTAAATTTTGTATACTGAAATTTGATTATCATTGTATTATTTATATTTGTGGTTTATAATTTTACGAATTGTTCTGCACTGCCCAGAGAACATCAACAATTGAAACATACATAATTATAATAGTTATTATTATAAATGGCGGTGATGGTGGTGGCAGGTCAGAGCAAAGGCCTGTGCACCCCGGCATTCTGTTCCCAGAGTGGCCCTCTGGATCCTGACTGGAAGCCCAGGGGGCGGACGTGAGCGCAGTAGCACCCCAATGCCCATGTTCCCCAGCAACTGATGTATGGAGGCAACACATCTCTGAATCTGGATGAAAAACAGAGCCAACATGACTGCAAGCTAACAATGGATTTCTCCCCCCATAAAATCGCCCAGTTAAATTCATGAAATTGCTGGTCGTCTCTTGTGAAAGCGGATTCCAGCATTTAACTACGAGCTGTGAAGGAGTCCTTCATTTTATCTGTCCTAAATGCCCCATTGCTCAGCTTCAACCTCAGCTCAGGTTCTGGTATTCTAAGAGGCAGGAAATACCTCGATCCACTTTTTCTTGTTGAGCCAGAATATTTCTGAACTTTCCCCAAATGGTAACTTTCCCTAAGAGAATTGTTCCATCCCTCAATCTCTGTAGCTGCCTCCTTTCGCCCCTACAGTGATGAAAACTCCATATACATACATATTTGTACAAGAGGAATCCAATCTTGGTAGTGTATCTTCAGTTCCTTTCCTCTGACACGAAATTTGCCTGTTTTGCGGCCGCAACACGCTCGGGGCGGCATTTTCCCCGGCTGACTGCATGACCCCAAGTTCCCTTTCTTGGCCAGCCGCTGCCGACTCAGAGCCTGCCAGCATATCTGTGCGCCAAGGACATGGCTTGAGCTGCACCGGTGCCCTGCTGCCTTTCTCAGCTTTTCACCCACCTTTTTAATAACCCTGAATAATTTGGTGTCATCAGCAAACCTGGCCACTTGCCGCTCATCCTTAACGCCGGATCATTTATGAACAAATTAGAAAGCACCAGCCTGCAATTTAGATGTGTGTGTGTGTGTGCGCGCGCGCGTGTGTGTGTGAGTGAAGTATTTTCCATCACCCCTCTTGTTCTGAAAACTGGTAACAAGCTGTTTGCCGTGCCTGCATCGTCCCTTTTCTTCAGGGCTTGGGGTGAGTTGTATTTCTCCCATGCGATCCTCCAGGCGGTTGATCCAAACATCATGAAAGCCACCACCTCCCTGCAGAGATCGCTTGACCCCAGACCTCTTCCAAGCCGTACTGATTCAATGATGCATGCAATGCCAGGAATGAAAGTTTAAAACTGCTAGATTTATATTTATCATGGGGAAGACATGATGCAAGAGATTCCACGTAAAGGAAGCGCAAGACCGTCTGCGTGCGGCAGCCGGCTGAGACTGCGACCGTTGCCACATCGGTGGAAGAACGCTCTGCACTGAGGCGGCAGCTTGCGTTTCTCTGGGCAAGTGATCTTGCTATGGAGAGACAGAGGCGCCCGGATCAATTGTTGGCGCTTAGTTGGGTGGGTTTCACTAGGACTCCAGGCTCCAGAAGCAATTTTTTGGCATGCCAATGATGCTGTATTAGAACACCGTGGGATGTACAGAGTGGGCTTTCTTTACCGTCAAATCTCCATGGAAGAGGAGTGGGGAAGGGGCTTCAATCGAAAGGTACAGCCCCCAGGTACACAAGAGACCCGGGAGACCTTGGCCGTGGATTCTGCGGGTGAAGTTGCAAAGGGGGCAGAAGGCAGCTCTCTCCCCTCCAGCACAAGGCAGCGCCTATCGCTCGCTTGCATGGTTCCACATCAGAAAACTGGGCATAGGAAAGGGTCTCTCTCTCCCGAACTGACCGCTGGTGCACTCAGCCTGGTATCGTAAGCTGTGAGGGACGGTGAGGCAGAGCAGGGCTGGTCCTTCCCGGCCTTGTAGGCTGAGACCCGGCCTGAGACCTCAGGCACGTGGCGCGTCTGCTCTGGCCCCTGAATCAGGCCCTGGGAGGCTCTCGCCAAGCCATGGAGCTCCGGCCACTGGGCCGGACGTCCTCTTTTCTGGGTTCTCCCAGATGGGATGCTTGGCGCCCAGCCGTGTCTCTTGCGGCACAGAAAGCCACGGGCAGGGTCTGCTGGGAGAACCGCTGCCTCCAGGGCGGCCTTCCCAGGGGCCCCGGGAGATGAGGGGCTTGCGATCCCACACACCTGGCAGGTGCCAGGTTGAGGAAAGCTGCTCTGCAGGCAGAGCGGGGCCCTCCGCAACAGGTGCGGGCTGTGAGACCAGGAGCGGGTAGAAGCGGGGGGGGGGGGTTGGACCAGGAGCGGAAGGAGGTTCTCCAGCGCGATCCGCTTGGGCGGTGGGCACTGGGGTCCAGGGCGGGGAGACACGGGTCTGCCTCAGCTGGGAACCACAAGCTGCCTTGCAGGTGCCACGCGGGAAGCCGGACTGCCCTGGAGCGGCGGAGGGAGCCTGCGCGGAAACCGGGCTGGTGGGGCCCGCCTGGGCGGGGGTGTCTGGGGGTTCCTGGGCCACGTGCAGAGGGAGCCACAACGCACACAATAAATAGAAGGGGGAAGAGGCGGCACGGGCGCTGCGTGGCTGCCCGCCTGTGAGCGCCGTGCCCGTGCCTGTGCCTGGCGGGGGGGACGGCCTCCCAGTCCTGGTCTGCGGCTCCTTCGTCTCCAGCCTCCGGTAAGGCACGTGCCAGGCCTCGCCGTGCCCACGAGGGGGTCCAGGGGCCCCGCCGCCTCCCGGGCCCTGGGAGGCGCCATCCGGAGCGTCTGCTCAGACCGCGATGTTCTCCTCGAAGAGCGAGAGCAGCAGCAGGATGGCCCAGCCCGCCAGCAAGCCGAGGTTCTGCAGGCCGAAGAGCAGCCAGGGCCGCGTGTCCTCCACGTTCATCAGGGCCGGGAGCTGCAGCGAGGACAGGAGGCGCGTGCGCAGGGTGAGCGACGGCTCCCTCAGGGCCCACCCCGGCCTCCCCTTTGAGCTACAGTATTTCCACAGCACCCGCTGCCTGAAGCTCTCTGGGCAATGTGGCATCAAGCATAAGCTCAGGAACAAAGCCGGATGAAGGGCCAAGTTAAAGCCAGCAGCGGGTCTGAAATATGCGCAGCCTTAAGCACCGAAGGACTAAAACGGCTGTGGGCAAACAGAAGGCGGTCAACCTGGTGCCAAAAAGACCACAATGGAGGTGCCGTCCGGAGACCCGGCCCCTTTCCTCAGGGAGGGTCTTCCACAGCCGGGGTGCTTCCTTCGCAAAGGCACTTCCTGTCCCATTCCAGTCTTCCAGCTCATCTCATTGGCTGAGGACAATCTTAGATACGGAAGGAGAGCGTCCTTCCCACCTCCTGTATTCCTAATCTGGACCTGGTGCTTCCTCCACCTCGCTGCCCCTCTGAACCACCCCACGGCCAGCGTGCGTAGTTGCACGCAGCCGGGAAAGCGGCTCCGGGTGCCGCGGTCAGCCTGGACAGCTCGCAAGCGGACGCCAGTTTGGCAGCAGCTCCCTCCCACACGAGCGCCCTCCAGATGCACTGGACAGCAACTTCCATGCTGGCTGGGAATGATGGGAAGTGCAGTCCAAAATACCCAGCTTGGGGAAAGGTGCTGTCAAACTGATTTGATGTTCATGACCTCAGAAGTCCGATTTTTGTTCTTGTGAGGATAAACTGCAGTTTTGGTAAATGGGGGGGGGTCACTCCAATAAAAAGCATTAAAGTCAGTCCTGTGACCAGGTGCCATTCTGCAAGTGCAGTTTTCTGCAGCACGCCGTGCCCCAAGAGTAAATTCTTCACCTCCTGGATGGCCTTGTGCCACGCAACTGTTGCCAGCACGGGATCTCTGGCAAAATAAAAGCTGGCAGTCTCACATGGCTCCCCCCCTGCAAATATCCCCCCAATCCCGCTAGGGGTCACTGATGACTCATTTCAAGAGATCATGCGCGGCTTTTCCACAAACTGCGGCCAAAGCAGCGGAGGCCCAGTCCCCGACCCCCAATTCCCAAGCGTTCCTGGAGAGCGAAAGGAACACGCTGGGAGTTCGAGGTGCTGCAGGCGACCTGCTTCCTAGGCTGGGCCGGCAGGTGACGGGGCAGGCGGTGACTCACCATATCGCACAGTGCCACATAGAGGAAAAGGCCCGTGGCCACAGTGAAGATCCACGCCTCAAACTGCTCCCCCGTGCTCACAGAGAGCGCGATGTAGAGGCCGACGAAGGCCGTGAGGGCGCTGGCGAAATTCAGCAGCAAGGCCCGCTTGACGCTCAGCCCCGCGTGCAGCAGCGCGGCGAAGTCCCCTGCGAGGGCGGAGGAGGGCCGAAATTAAGGCAGGCGCTTCACCGGGACTTCCGTGCACCCTGCTGGATCAGGCCGAAGTGGCGTCGCTAGTCCGGCGCTCACTGAGCAGCCGTCTCCCAGGGAAAGGGAGAAACACTGAAACAGAGCGAGTCACAAGGCGCCTCCCGGGCATCTAGTCTGACCCCCCAAGTCCACATGCAGGACTTCAGTGTAACAGCGCCATCCCACTCACGTTTCCACCCACTGCCTCTGATCCTGGAGGCAACACACAGCCCTAGCCACTAGGAGCCACTGCCGGACGTGTCCTCCCCGGCCACCCTGGCCCTGCAATCTGGGACGCTGCCTTGGACATCCTGCTCAGGGACACTGACAAGGGCTCTGGCTATGGGGTGCTATAAAATGGTAATAAATCGAAAGCCAAGCTGAAGTTCCCTCACTCCAAAAGAGGCACCGTCACCTCTCTATCGGGACCCTTTGCGGCTGCTCGCCAGGGCAAGCAGATCAGCAACTTCCGTGCCTTATTTATTACTATCTGCTGTGAACCGTCCCAAGACGTTGTGATGGGACACTGCAAAAAAGTTTCAGATAAACAAATAAATAAATATCTGGTTCTGAAGCCCTATTTGCTCGTGTTTTTCACTTTTGCAAATGGCTGTCGAGTGTTTTATAACCAGACAAGCGATGAAAACCGTCATCCTGGCACCTGTTATCTTTCTGGCGGGGGCAAAGCACGGCTCCTTTGCCGACGGTGTTAGTGCGGCCATCAAACGGGGCATGGGCCCACACGTGCCTGGAGCCTCGATAAGCACGGGCCGATGATCCTGCAGAGGGCAGCCAAACAGTGGCCAGGTGCTGAGCCTCCCCTCCCGGAAGTCCACCTGCGTGGATTTCTAGGGACTGATCCTGTGACTCGTGCCCGACTCGCACGCCCTCCGGCCGCGGCAGTCGCCACCGCCCTCCACACCCGCGACGCGAGGCGCCCCCTCCGCCGCCGCCGACACCCGCACAGCTCACCCAGCTCGTGCGGCAGCTCGTGGCACAGGACCGCCAGCGACGTGGCCAGCCCCGTCCTCCAGGAGGAGGAGAAGGCCGCGCCGATGGCCAGTCCGTCAGCGAAGTTGTGGATGGCGTCCCCGATGGAGATCATGTACGGCAGGATGCGGAGCTCTGCGGGGAAAGGCGGGAGAGGATGCCTCTGCGCATGGAGCGATGCCCGAGCCTCCTTCCACCCTCCCTCCCTCCCTCCCTCCCTGCTGGCCCCTTCTGCCCCTGCAGCGCTGCGGAGGAGGCGGCATCGCCAGGCAGCGGCCAAGCCCCGACGCCTCCTGCTCGCTCAGTGACCCTCCGGGGGCCTCTGGGCTGGCAGCACAATGCACCATTTGCTTCATCGCCGAAAGGGCTGTGGCAGAAGTGGCCCAGTGGCCTAATGGATAAGGCATCAGCCTCCGGAGCTGGGGATTGTGGGTTCAAGTCCCACCTGGGTCGTCTGTGGTTTTTCTTTTCCTTTTATGTAAAAAAATTGCCTTTATTTTCCCAAAAGCTGACAAAGGTACAGCCATTAAAGAGTGGCGGAAGTGACAGACGGTTGGAGGTTCCAGAGGATTAAAGCCACAGAGGCTTGCTTTCTAGGAAAGTTTGGCGGGGCAGGAATTTGGGGAATGACACCGAGGTCTTGGGTGTGGGAGCAGGCGAGACAAGACGGTCCTGGGAAAGGAAGCCCCAGCTGAGATTGCTGGGCCATCCTACGCCTCTGGATCTACAGCATGAGTCTCCGGAAAAAAACATTCAACAGAAATTCACTCGAACTGGAGGAGGGCAAAGTTTCTGTCCCTCAGGACTGGACTAACGGAGAAGGCCGATCACAATCAGAGGTGCAGCTTCAAGCGACTGCTCCTCCTGAGCCCGGGGGAAATGAGTGACGGGTGGCCCGCGTTTTGCCCCCGGGCGAGCCGTGTCATGGCAGGCGCTTCCCCAAGCCAGAAGCCACAAGAAAATTACGATTCCAGGGAAGCTGCTGCAGTCACGGCTTCTCTGCTCACCTCGGCTGTACCCCTTCTTCTCCCCGTGTCCGAAATCGGCGTCTTCGGAAGCTACCTATAGGAAAGAAGAGGCAGGTGGAAGGAAACAGGGCGCCTGCTGTTCCAAGACCCAGTCCACGGAGCTGCCAGGGTGGTGCAAAGCATCGGGGAAACGGGCAGCCAGACGGCCCGGCACAGAACCGCAGCAGTGGGGGGGGGGTTGGTGGGGGGCATCTGGGCCCCCCGCCTGTGTGGGGTCAAAGCATCCCCGGCAGGCAGCTGTGCGGCCTCTGGCTGAACACCTTCAGGGACGGAGAGCTCCACCCAGTTTGCTTCCTCGTCTGGCTGCTAGGAGAATTTTTCGGACATTCGCTGGAATCGGCCTTCATCTAATTTAAGCTAATTATTATTGTGTGTCCTGCGGGCTCAGCAGATAGACAGGAGGTCTTTTGTGACAACCCTTTAGAGACCCGAAAGCTGCGTCATCTCCCCGTGCACAGTTCCGTCAATCCTTCCTCCTAAGACTTAGTTTCCAGGTTGAGTATTTTATTCAGCATTTGTTTTTAGACTGGATTTGGTTTGCTGCTGGCTTATTGTTTATTCTTTCATTGGCTCTTGTTATCGGGTGGTTGTGCTCGTATTTCCTCCTGTGCTATGTATTTGTTGTATTTATATTGCATTTTAATCCTATTTGTTTATGCTTTCAGTTCGCTATTGTTATTTATTTTTATTTGCATTTTATCTCTGTTGTATATTGGACTGTGAGCCCCCCAGAGAGCCTTCGGATATGGGGCGGCATCCAAATGCGATAGATAAATAGTCCCGTGATCAGTTTTGCTGACATCCCCTGAACTTGATCCGGTTTGTCTCTACCCTCCTTCGCCCGTGGTGTCCGGAAACGGGCACAGGACTCAGCACGAGGTCTGAGAAGAAGCGACTATCGCTTCCCACAGCTGCAGCTATGCTTCTGAAGCAGCCTAAAAGTAAATTTGCGGGTTTTGCAGCGTGCCCCCGGCTTCTCGCCACTAGCCACGTGTTTGCTTGTTTTGCTAGTGTTTGCACGTGAGCAGATTCACAGCTTCGGGCTCGGGAGCTGCGCTTGTGTGCGGCGGAGGCTGCCCTTGGCCAGTATTCGGACTGAAAATTTTGCAGCTGAGAAAATGCAGCTCTTCTTCAGATGGAATTCCTGTTGCTCTGGGGACGTTATGGGGCGGGTGCAGCCCTCTGTTGCGCCAGGACACCCAGTTACACCATCCTGGTCACAGGTGCCCTTGTATATTGTTGGTCATTAAGGTGTGCTCTTACGCAGGCTTAGAGTGGGAAAGGGCCTGCTACTCCCAGCATGTCCCAACGAAGCTTACTGGGCATGCTGGGAGTTTTAGTTGCAGCGTTTCTTTCTCTCTCAACTGGCATAGGATGCCACCCTTCAATTTTACGGGCGAGTGACCCGGTTCCACTCCCGGCACATACCACATCACAAAGCATGTTGCTTTTTAATTCTTCAGTGGTTGGGGAAGCCGATCAGCATTCGCACGTTTTAAACGAAGCAGGACCGCCCCCCCCTCGGTGTTCAGCTGTACCTCCTTTCCTATTCTGTGATGATGCTTTGAAGAGCGTGCAGGCCCCCTGCCCCCCCTGCCCCCGGCTCAGATGCATGCAGCGGCAGTGTGATGGGGGGGCTTCCCTCTGCAGCTGAGCGCCTGCTGGGCTAGCAAGACCAGGGTCAGCCTGCAGAATCGGCGGCTGAGAGGAGGAGGGCTTCCGGCCCGAAGAGCTGCAGCCAGGCGGTGCTGACAGACCCGGGCCAGGTGGGACCAGCTCTGGCTCGGCAGAAGGCCGGCGGCAATGCCCAGTACCACCCCTCTCGCCCAGGCGTATTCCCTCTTCCACCGTTAGATGGGGATGCACACCGCCTGGTCTCAGCGCAGAGCGTGTTGCCGGCACAGCGAGCGGCGGAGAAAGGCCGGCGCTCCGAGAAAGGCCGGCGCTGAGCCGCAGGGCCTGGAAGGGCGGAGGGGCCTCTGAGCTGCCGCCAACCCCTGGGGTGTCGGGGTGGCCATCACGGCCACTGCATGTGAGGACTGTCCAGTCGGGGTGAAAGGCGCGGCCCTCGTCTGCTCCAGAACGGGGGCGGATTTTGGCCGGGGCACTTCTCCGGCCTCTGCAAGGGGCAAACTGGCGGGCCGAAGGTCGGTCGAGCGGCACGTGAAGGGCCCCGCAGCACCAGCACAGGCCTCTTACCAGGTCGGCGTTAGAAGCCCCCTTCTCCTGCTTCCGCCTCTTCATCTCGTCTTGGTAGAGCTGCAGGGACAGGCCGTGGTCACACTGGTGCCCCTTGCCGGACTCGGCTTTCTCCTAGGAATGAGAACGAAGCGTGGCCCCACCTGGCACAGAGAGGCACCCGGCTCCTTTTGGGAATTGGCCGCCGGAGCCGACGCAGCGGAATCAGCCCCTCCGGGACACAGGCACGGGGCCTCGCCGGCGCTTCCGCCTGGCCCCTCGCCCCTTTTTATTGGCAGGGCTCAGCCTTGGAACAGCCTTCCCCAAGAGCACGCCTTCCGAAAGTTTTGGATGACTACGGCCAGGGTTCTTGTCACTGATCGTGCTGGCTGGGGCTGATGGGAGCAGGGATACAAGGAATCTGGAGTGCACCAGGTTGGGCGGGCTGCCGCAGAAGGCACGACGTAATAGTACAGCAGAACTCATGTCCTGCTGGCGGGTTTTCCATTGGGGCATCAGATTTGCCACTGTGGCAACAGAATATCCAGCCTGGCTCTTCTTAATACTGCTAATGCAGACAACACTGCCTCTGAGTGCGTCCAGAAAGCCTTCTCACCAACGAGTGACCCTTTCTGGGACAAGAAGGCAGGGGTCTTACGCCACAACCATGAGCCCTAGAGACCCTTGGCGTCCATCGCTGGAGGAATGGGTTGTGTGGCTCGGGGGGGGGGGTGCCGCCACTTTTCCCCGCACCCCTTCACACGATGCGTGGGCTGTGCGGATTCCAAGCGCAGGATGCATGGAGGCAGCCTGCGCGCTGATCCTCAGCATCACCCGGGGGCCGGGGCTGGGAAAAACCTGCCGTCTGCCACCCTGGACAGCCGCTGCTGCCAGCCAGTGTCCAGCACACTCGCTCGATATAAGGCGACTGCCCCGGTCCCCCTCGTGCACACGCAGCCTCCCCCTTGCGCCCGTGGGCCTTGCCTGCTGCGGCTGCCAGGGCAGACGGGCAGGGGTGGCGCAGCGCCACCCTCCGCCGCCACCCTCCGCCTGGCAGAGCGCTCCCCGCAGGGCCGTCGCGCGCACACGGGCAGCCTTGCTGGGCGCAGAGTGGACTCACCTTGCCGCCTGTGTATCCCAGGAGGATGAAGAACTTCTCAAGGAGGAAGAAGATGTACAGGCCCCCCAGCACGGCCAGGAGCTTCCACAGGGCGTCATGGTCCCCGGCTTCGTGCTGGTCGTGCGCATGACCTTCGCCGTGGGAGTGGGAATGCAAGCCCAGGAACTGCGGAGGCGACACAGCCGGGATGGGGCACGAAGCCGAAGGGCGCAGCCCCTTTCCGAAGGCCGCGCCTTCGCGATGCGTTGCACCCACCTTCCCCAGGATCCCCGGGACTTCATCTCCCAGCGAGCCCCACGCCAGCCCCTTCCTGCCAGCTGGAGCACACGCAGGGCCTTTCTGGTTTTCTCAGAGAGGAGCCAGGGACGGTCCCGGCCGGACCCCACCGAGGCCCCTCTGGTCCACCGAGCGTCAACCGACACACTCACCCGGCAGTGCGCCCCCAGAGCAGCACAGCTGTCCAGGCGCGCATCCCCCGGACGGTCCCGGGCGCACGCAGAGGGCCCCTCCCAAGCCGCCCGCCCCGGTTCCCCCTTGCACTGACCCTGGGGACGAGGTGCAGCAGGGCGTCCCCCGTGAGGGACCCGACGGCCAGGCTGACGAAGGACTGGATCACATACTGGTAGGCGCTGGTGCAGGCGGTGCAGAGCAGCAGCACGATGCCGAAGAGCGAGCACAGGCAGATCACCAGCGTGGCCAGCGAGCCGTAGATGTACCCTGCGAGGGCAGCGGGTCAGCCAGCGCCCGGGTTGGTGAGCCGGCAAATGGGCCGCGGAGGGAACGACCCTCCCCGGCCTTTCCCTTCACAGATCAGAACCCTGCTGAGCTCCCGAAACCTGACAGCGGGCGCTCGACGGGTCCCCCCAAAGGCTGTCCCAAAGAGGGGGTCAAGATCTCTCCCAGCTGATGCCGGAGTGCAGGACGCGGAATGGTCAAGTCAAGCTGTGGCAACCCAGGCTGGGCATTGGGAAGAGCTTCCCCACGGTCTGAGCAATGGGGCAGTGGGACCGGCTGCCCGGAGAGTGGGGTGTTCTCCCACACTGGGGGCATCCAGAGAGAGGCTGGGCAGCCCTCTGAGTGGGGTGGTGGAACTTGGTGTCCCGCAACAGCAGGGGGCTGGACTGGATGACCTTCGCGGCCCCTTCCAGCTCTGCCATCCTATGATTCATTCAGGGTGCGACCCCATGCATGGCTGGGGAGCTCTCGGCTCGGCTCGGCTCGCGCTTTGGTCCCCTCTCCCTGATGCTCTGGTCGACCCTTGTGACGATGGCTCCATCCATGCGGAAGGTCGGCCAGGCGCCGGCGCACGCAGAGGCCTCTCCCGTGGCAGCCTGCCTCGGACCAGGGGACTCCCTGCCCCCCGCACTCCACCCGTGCCAGCCCCCCGGAATGGATGGGGCCACTCCAGGCGGAAGCGGGAATGCACTGTCTGTGTTCACACGTATGTGGCCAAGATCGGTTCATTCGAACCTCGTATCACACGGGATTTGCTCGTATGGATGTTACTTTGGGTTTGGACTGAAGAGTTTGTAACTCAGTCTAAGCCTTTGAAATATGACAGATCTGTTTAAAAAAATCTAAATGAACAAATTAAAGAAAAGCAGTGGTTCTCTCAGCCAAATCCAATTATCCAGCCTTTTTCACATCTCTGGAACATATGGAGTAACTAATAAAGATGATCATGCCTCTGAGCATACGGAGAGTGCTCCCCCCGCCCCCGATTTGTTGCCGCCAATCTGGCAGCTGGATAAGGACGACGAGCAGTGAGGGCTTGCCTTCTGGCCCGCTCAACCCAAGCCAACAGGCCGTCTAGGCAAACCGCTGCTCTCACCTGGACCTGGGCATGCAGCATCTTCTGACTCCACAGCTCCTTCTGCAGCAAGAATGTGACAAGCCTGGCTCTGTCCCATGTACGGGAAAGCTTTCCCTGTTGAATGGCTGCCTGTCCTGCCTGAGCTAAAGGGATTAGACTGCTAAGCAAAAAGCCAGGGGATCTGCTTCCAATGTATCGATTGAAATATGAAAAGTTTTATTCTGCTTTTCTGCCGAGAGAGGCTTCTCTGGGACCCCATCTGGTCTTTCAAGGACTCTTCTATTTCCCCAGGTCTGTTTGTATTGGTTTGAACGGTTACTGCATCTGCTGCTAGGTTTATTTTGGTTTATATTTTTATTTTGTAGTTTTAAACTTTTGTATTCTATCTCGTCACGTTGTATTGTATGGCTTTAATTGAACCACCCAGAGAGTCTCGGCTGTTGGGCAGTATAGAAAAGTAACCAATATAATAATATAATAAAACTGGAAATGCAGTTTCCTAACACAGCACTCAGTTCAAGAATCAAGGAATAGCGGATCTGTGTTAAAACCCACGGCAGCACTGAAAGCAACCTGAGATGTAGCAAAGTCAGACCGAGCGGGCGATAAAAGCAGCAAGCACGAAGCACCCTGTAAACGTTGGGGAAAGGTACGTCTCCCTGATCCTGTCTCAAGGACTTGGGTGCCACTGCCGAAAAGGCCGTGCCGTCCACTGCCAACGGCCAACCTCTGACGGCGGAAGCACCCAAGCAGGACTCACAACCGAGACGCTCGATTCGGACAGGTTCCCGGAGAAATGGGCGAGCCCGTTCCCGAATCGGCTTGGAGGGGCGGGCAAGGCGGACTCACTTTCTGCCGTGGTGAGGCTCCCGGTGACGGGGGTCTTGCGTGGGGTGGAGCAGGCCTTGCTGAGCTGCTGCTGCACCAGAGCAGGGCTCAGGCGGCTGAAGTCGGGGTGCGAGAGTCCCGCGCCAGCGTCGATCTTGTAAATCTCAAGCAGGTCGCTGGAGCTGAAGCAGGCCTGGAAGGAAAGAGGTGCCGCCAGACGGTCAGTGACGCACCCGCAGCTGCTCCCGCCGCCCACGGCCTGCCTCCCCTTGCCACCTCCGAGGCGGCTCTCTTGGCGGCAACAGCACGAAGGGTCTTTTCAGCCGTGGCCCCCAGGCCCTGGAGCAGGCTCCCCACTGAGCCTTGCCTGGCACCAACCCTGATAACTTGTTGGTACCAGTTAAGGCTGTGACAGGGGCTTGGATTAGCTTTATACTACATCGAGGCTGCTTCACTGGCCTTGGGACTTAATTTGAGTAAGCTACTGCAGCTTTTACAATGTGGCTTTGAAGTTTCGTCCTGCATGCTTTATGGCTTGTATTGTACTGTATCTCTATGGCCTCCTTCCTGCATTTTACCCGTTGTGACCACCCCGAGAGCTCCCGCCACTGGGCAGTGCAGCCATGTTATTAATAGCTGTAACGATCCAAGGGCTCCCCACCGTGTCCCAGACTCCCGGGCGGACGTCCCGCTTCTCTGGAGCAGACACGCCTCGCCGCCGGCGGACTCGGGCGCCTTCCGTTTTGTTTCCATGGTGGTCCACCTTATCATCACGGTGGGGACCCATTTCGCTGGGGTGGTGGTGGTCTGTGTCGTTGCCGTGGTGGTGGTCTGTGTCGTTGCCGTGGTG
>NW_025336455.1:1767032-1807256 GCF_004798865.1 Varanus komodoensis
TGGTGATGGTCTGTGTCATTGCCGTGGTGATGATGTGTTTCGTCACCGTGGTGGTGGTGATCTGTTTCATTGCCGTGGTGGTGGTCTGTGTCGTTGCCGTGGTGGTGGTCTGTTTCATTGCCGTGGTGATGGTCACCATGGCTGTGGTCATCTGGATGATCGTGTGTGTGGTTGTCATTGCCGTGTTCATGTGCGTGATCACCGTGGCCGTGCCCTTCGTGGCCGTGCCCTTCATGGCCGTGACCTTCGTCGTGGCTGTGCCCTTCGTCGTGGCCGTGCCCTTCGTGGTCGTGCCCTCCGTGGTCGTGTCCTCCGTGCAAGGCCTCCGGACCGATTCCCAGCCTCTCCATTAGACTGTCCAAGCCTGTTGAAAACACAGACCGTCTCGTCCCCGCTCGCCATCCACCCTCCTCTCCCCTCGCAAGGACTCTCTCACACCTTCTGCCCAGGTCTCCAGCGGCCGCACACCCAAGACCACGGCCTACGAAGCCCCAGAGAAGGCGCCAGATAGTCTCCTCCTTTCCCCCTCGTGCTATTTTAAGACACACTCCTGTGCCAATTCAGGCAGGGAGGGGGCCTGCCACGCCCGGCCCACCTCAGCGAACTGCAGCCCAGGTTCTGCCTGACCTTGCATGGGGTTGTGCCCTCAGCCACACAGGCACACCAGCCCTGGGTCTGGAGCTGGAAAAGGTGCACTCGAATGATCGAGGGGCCGGGACGTTCCTCCGTGAGGAAAAGTCCTGGGGTCTGGCCTGATGTGTTGACACAAAAGCGGAGGGAGGAGAAACACGGAAGGGGTGTGCGGAATTATGCCCGGAACGGGGAAAGCAGAAGGGACTCAGGGGGATCGGAGACCCGGAAAGATTCGGGCGCTACCTGCGTCTCGTCCGCCGGATTCCCCGCAGCCTGTGGTGCGGCAGCGACTTACCTGCCTGTGTGAGGTTGTGGGTGTCGTTGCCGAACTGCTGGAAGAGGTACTCCACGAAGTAGTGCTCGGGCGGAAGGGGGTGCAAGCAGCCCCCCTTCAGCACATGGTAGGCGAGAGTGGCGAGGACTCGGCCGGCCGGGTCAGGTGTCACTCGGCTGGAGACCAGGGTGCTGTTCGCCAGGATCTGGGGCGCTCCGGCGCAGGACTGGGGGCAGCGAAGAGCAGATCAGCTGCGGCACTGCCGTCTCTCAGCCCCAGCCGCTAATTCCCCATGTGGTCTTTTGTAAGGGCATGGTTCTGTGCGGGTTCAGACAGAAAAACGCTGCCTGCCGCTCCCGGCGTGGGCATCCTTCTGTCTGAGCTGGCACAGCACTGCGTCTCTAGGGCCCCCGCCCAAGAGGGCCAACAAATACCGCCAGTGCATTAATACCCAGTGATATGTAAGACAGGGAGGGAAGAGCCGAGGGCTGCGGAGGAAGGGATCCGAGCGTGAAGCTGGAACAGAAGTATGGGAAGTTAGCAGGAATGATTAAATGCCTGCATGTCTTTATGCTTAACCATGAGGACTAGAATGTTGCTCCTATTTATTTGTTTATTAGAGTATTTGTATGCCGTCTCATCGCATAGCCTCAGGACAGCTTACATAAATAAGAAAAATAAAATAAAACATAATACAAATAAAATCCAGATCCACCCTGGCTGCAGATTAAAACCTATATACCTGATGTTAAAAGTTGTTAAAATATTGTTGAAATAAAAAGGTCTTAGCCTGGCGCTGAAAAACAAATAAGAACGGTGCCAGGTGGACCTCTCTGGGGAGCGAATCCATAGGCGGGGCGCCACCGCAGAGAAAACTCTTCTGTTTTTGTATGTGTGATCCACTGCCCTGGGCTTCTTGTGAAGAAGGGCAGGATATGTGTTAGAATGAAAGACAGACAGACAGACAGACAGACAGGCCCATTTAAAGAAGCGAAGTTGCTTTTCTCAGATTTAAGAAAGGAAAGGGGACAAATGATTCCTTTTCACCACAAAGTTCATGCCATTTTCAGGGCCGCTTCGAAGATCTGTAGTCTGAGAAAGCATCTCACTCTGCGCCCCTGAGAACCACAGAGAAGGCCTGGCATCTCAGTTCTGTGGCAATTTCCGAGACAGACGCGCCGGGATTCCCCTTCCTTGTGCAGCCCAAACAGAGTGCCTGCCAGCTCATCTTTGCACATAACTCCTAAAAATAGCCCAGCGTTTGGTCTGGAAAGCTTCCTTTTTAAGACACATCTGGGGCCACTGCCCGGTTGCGCCCGACTTCCTGGGACTGCCCCATTCCTGCCTTCCACCAGCCCCACATGAGCACGGTGGGGCAGGCAGAACCCAACGGACAAAGCCGTCCGCATCTGCCCTTCGCCGCCCCCGGACAAGCCGCACGCGCCCGTAGAGACGCGGGGACTCGTTTGGACAAACGCTGCCCCGGCGTGCGAAACGGAGCCTTCCGGGGCACGTGCCACTAGCCACCTGGAAAAGCCGGACGCCCCGGCCATATCCGTCAAAAGATATTCTTCAGAAGGCAGGCTGTGAATGCCAAGAAGGTTCTTTTCCATCTGGAGCCCAAGCACCGGGGGGCAGTGGGAGAGCGTTTGAACTGAATCGGACCCGTCCCTGTACGCCCACGGCATTTATGGACGAATCAGGTCCGTGCCAGGAGCTGCAATGGGGCAGAGGAGTACCAATGGCTCCCCAGCTCCGGCCGCCATCTTCCTTACCTCCCCCTTCGCGGCAGCGTGGAGGTTTTTCTGGATGGCCGCCATCACTTCTGCTGTTCTGCCCTGCAGGGCGTCTGCTCTGGGGCTCTTCTCGAGGAATTTGAGCGTGAAAGCACGGCGCTCCTCTGCCCAGTGCCCCTCTTCCACTGCCCGGCAGGCTGCCGCGGGATCGGTGAGGTACAAGACCAGGCCGGCCGAAAAGGGCATCAGGTCTGCGGAAGTGAGGTTGGCGTCTCCGGGTGCCTTCCCGATGATCTCAGAGACAGAGAGGCACTGCAAGGGGGGGGGGGGTGACAAAGAGTTCAGTGACACTTCAAAACTTGCACATCTGGAAGGTAAAAGCTGCCATATTTCGTATTGTCTCTTCTTGGGAAATAAAGAGGAACACCCGCTTGACTCCCACACAAGCTGCCCTTCTTGCGCGATGCGACACATTTCTTGGGAGAGGCGTTTCGACACGGCCACGCAGCCCTCCGTTTCCCGTGACAGCCCTCTGCACGTTGGCGAACACATCGGCTGATTGCATCAGGAAGTGGTGCAGCGTCTCGGGAGCAGCTGCCGGCAGGGCATTGCGTTTGGTCTGGTCGGGAAGTGACTGGTACCCAGCTATGACTCGCTGTCTCCCGCCTGGCGCCAGCTCCGTCAGCCCGTAGAGAGCGGCTCTCTCGGTCCTGAGGAGCAGCCGCTTGGCTCGTGGGGGCAGGAGGGCCTGGGGTGGCAGCGGCTCCAGTCGAGTGTGTTTGCGAGCCCTTCTCTCTGGGAAAACTTGTGGACATTATGCAAAAGTGTAACTAACTAACTCTCTCTCTCTCTCTCTGTGACTCATTTCCTTTCCTTTCTGTGACAGCTTCTTTGAAAGAAGAACTTGGAGGTTCTAATAAGGAAGAAAATGCATTATTTGCACAGGTGAAGAACACTAAAGCCATGTTCTCTACCCACCTGGAAATAAATAGACCGGTCCATGACTCTGCTAGAATGCCATTCCAAATTCGATGCCCAACTACAGGCCATTACGGTCTGGCCAGGGCAACTTCTTCTCCCTTCTCTTTTCTCTTCCTATATTCTTTATTTACTTATTTTATACTGTTAATTTTAATTTTATATTATTATGTTTGTATCTCAGTGTATTTTTTGTATTTTTGTATTTAGTGGTAATTTATTATGTTCTATTGTATTTCAATGTATTTCATTGTGTTGTAAGCCGCCCCGAGGCTTCAGCAAGGGGCGGCATAGAAATGTTATAATAGTAATAAAAAATAATAATAATTACGACAGACATAGAAACACAGAAACAGAGCGAGGCAGAAGGGGTCTCCCGGGCCATCTAGTCTGACCCCGGCTCCAGCTGGCTCCGCTGTATTTCACTAGCTGATTCCCAGGCAACAGTAAAATGTTTAGAACTGAGTCAGACATGCTGGTCAAACTGGCCACAAGCTGGAAGCCGAGAGGGTGAAAGGAGCGCAGTTCGCTCCACGCCCAGAAGAGCAAGGAGCCACCTGGCAGAGGAGTGCTCGGACATGACGGTGGGGGGAACCGTCGGAAGGAAACGAGGGGCCAGACTAACCTTTCATTCAAATGGCTAGAAAGACGCGTGAGCCATTTTTAACAAGGGTGTTGAACCAGAAGAAATGCATTGCTCTGCCCACACGGGGAGCAAGGAAGGATCGGAAAACTTGCTATTTCGCACAAGAAAGTGCAAGGAAATGGCTTAGTCAGGCCGTCAGTGCGGCAAGCAATGTGGAAACCGAACCACACGGATTGTCCCAAGCGGAAAGGAGAGGTGGAACCACACGGTTGTCTGTCAAAGGCTCCTGGAGGAGCAGAAAGGGCCGAAAGGGATTTTGCCATGACGGGGGGCAACCGTGGCTCATAAAGCACCTGCCACCTGTCCCGGTGAGATCAGTAAAGGGGCCCAGCCGACTGCCCCAAAAGACCCACTGCCGATGCGTGGGCAGGCGCGGGGGGGAGCATTTTCTCTGCAACGGCACCCAGGCCGTGGCGCTCAGCAGTTAGGCAGTGAGCTTCTTTCGGGGTGCCATGAAGAGACAGAGCAAGTGCTGTGGGAAACACAGCTGGCTCCCTTTCTCAGCACACGCCAACAGAAAGTTCCCCTTGGTTTTCTTTCTGGCTTAACTGCAAATTGGGCTTCCTTTTTCCTCTCTGAAGCCCAGAAAATGATGTAGCGTGTTTCTCTGCCGTGATTAGGCAACCTTGTCGTATGGAGGGGCAAGAGAGAACAACTTGCCAAACCGACCCCATTATCTCATTTAATCCTTGACACGAATTTTGGCAGCGCTGCTGGCGGGTGCTGAAAGAGGGGCCCTTTTGCACAAATTGCATGTTGCACCCCGAGGCTGGAGAAGCCCCAGCACACCGGGCCAGCGTTTCCGGCTCTTCAACTCCCGTCTTGTGCAGGACCATCCCAGGCAGCAGGATGCCTGCATCTTCTGGTGCCCCCGGGGCTCGGCAGGGTGTGGTGCTCGGCAGGCAGAAGCCCCGGGGTGTGGGCCAAGGAGCACCCCTGAGCCCAGCCCTCTGTTCCCAGGCCGCTCAACAGCCCTTGGTGTGATCCGATGAAACCCAAGTGCACCAGGGGTAGGGCTGAACCCACCCCCCCAGCCCTGGGGGCTGCTATCTGATGCCCCCGAGGAGTGCGATGCCGCTGGGCGCTGAAGGCCCGCTGAGCTGCTGCTCCGGCCCTGCTGCCTGTGCGTCCAGGCCGCCTGGCGCTGAGCCGAGGCAGAGAAGGCCTTGCTGCCCAAGAGAAGGAAGCCACACGCCCCTTCCCGGCCAGCTGCCTCCAGGCGCACGGAGCACCGTAGGTGGGTGCAACCTTATAAAATATTTGGCCAGATGCCCCTGGAAACAGGCCAGTGCCCAACTGATCCCCTTGCCAAAGCACATCGTCTTGGGAATCCTTCCTTCCTTCCTTCCTTCCTTCCTTCCTTCCTTCCTTCCTTGACTGGAGGGGCTTGGATGGGGACGGAACCTGGGACCCCCTCTTCCCTAGGGGCAGGGAACGGCTCTTCCCTGCGCAACGGGGTCCGTGGGGCAGCCACCCTTTCTGCACACGCACCTTCAGCCCCCTGCAGCCCCGCCACACCCACCGAAACTCCTTCGGCAGCCCTATCATTAAAGTACGAGAAGCTGTTTCTTGTCCCGCGCGCCCAACTATCCCCGCCTCGCCCCTCTCTCTCCCTCTCATGCTGGCTGTGCGAGGATGAGCTGAGCCTCCGTGAGTCACCCTTCCTCTGCAGCAAGAGTGCACGTCTACGCATGCCAAGGGGGGCAGTGCCCGGGCACCCCAGGCGAGGTGGGATCGTCCCGCCAGGTGCCAGGTGAGGTCTGGTCTGGTCTCGGTATGCAGCGCAGGCTGGCACCTCTCCCGGGTGCCTGCCTCTCTCCCGGTTGTTGGTGAAACCGGAGGGCACAGAGGAGGGGAAGCCGCTGGGACATGTCCTCCTCTCCCCACAGCCTGCGCCCCGCAGGAATAGGCCTGCCAGAAACTAAGGGGATCCCTAGAAAAATGTTGGGGCCTTTGCAGCAGAGGGGGAATCCTGGAGTGCAGCGTGCCCCGTCGCTCTACAAGCACAGCCTGCTCACAGGCACACTTGTGGCTCCGTTGCACAGCATCCCCATTCCATTTAGGGGGCTGGCACGTGGGGCAGCCACCAGCCAATCCTTCCTCCGTGCACCAGAGACATCGCTCTTGGCCAGAGCAGAGCGCCAGTCCCGGCAGCACCGAGCTGACCTCTCTGGCCCATGCAGTATCCAGGGAGCGGGGGCTTTCCCGGGGGCTTTGGCCAGAGACGCTCGGAGACTGCAAAGACAGAAAGGCAAAGCAGGGCTGTGCCGTGCCAGTAAGGGAGCCCCCCCACACGCCCCCGCTGGCTGCCCCATCCCTCTGGACTGACCCTCGCTTTCTGCAACAAACAGGTCTTTGGGCAGGTCGATGTCGTAACGTGTAGGTGCGCCCAGCTGCACGTGGCCGGCAGAGGCGCACCAGCGAGCAGTGGGCTACTTGGAGGAGGCCACCCCGTTCTGCCGCATCCCCGTCCCCGTGGCCCATCAGCCTTCTCCAAAGGCCGGGCTCAGAAACACGAAACGCGCTGGGACAGTGGCTGCATGGGAGCGCCACCGCCCCGGGCTTTGCGAGGCGCCTGAAGACACTCTCCCTGGGCCCGGTCTCCAGGAGCCTCCTCTCTCGCCACCGTGGCCACCTTGGCTACTGCTCCCCAGGCCCTCTCCCCTGGCCGCCCCTTGCTCGCGCGATGGGCAGAAACCGGGAGCAAGCGACGGCAGCGCCGCCCACTGCTCCCCCCACAACCGCCCGGGCTGGGGCAAGAAGCAGGTGGCCCAAGGCAGGGGAGCAAGCGGCCCATGGCCCAGCAGTGGCTCCCTTGCAGGGCGGAGGAGCCTGGGAGTTGTAGTCCAACAGACCCAGGGGGTACCAGGATGGGAAAGGGGGATTTCTGGGGGGAGAACACGGGGAGACAATCAGAGTGGGAGTGGGCACCAGATGAAAGTCCGCTGTTTGCTCGCTCGAGGAAGGGCTCCTCCTCAGCTGAGCTCTCTGGATGGTAACCAGGATGATCCAAGCGCAGGCCGCTTTCATCCCCCCTTTGGAAACGAGCAGATCAAAATGCGAAAGGAAGGAAGGCGCAACGGATTTGAATGCTTTTGATGTGCCGGGTTGAGTAAACAGATAAACAAGGGGTTGCCACAGTGACCCTGGATGGACGGACGTGGACGCTGGCAAAGCCGCCTGGAGAGCGGGTGGGGTGAGGGCGGCTTCGTGCTTCCACCTGTAGCAACCGGAAGCACCCCCGGAGCTGCGGGCAGGCCGGGGTGCTGGGGAGCTGGAGGCAACCCTGCAGAGGTGGCCGTGGTTTCTCTGGGGCTGCCATGAACACAGAGAAGCAGCCGGAGGAAGAGCGCTCCAGCCCACAAGGGCCTGATCCAGCAAGCAGTTCGTGGCAAGCCCCAGCGCAAGGCGTGCTCTCGCACAGCACAGGGCTTGTTCCAAGAACTTCCCACTTGCTGAGTCCCGAGGAAGGCTTGCCAGACTTCCCGAGCTCTCGGGATACGTGCCCTGCCAGCGGCACCCACGCCCTGAATCCTCTCCTCCGCTTCCATTTGGTCTCGTTCCCCACAGATGGTTCCAACCCCAGGCCATCTAGTGACTGCCCTCTAGAAATGCCCGTTGCGACATCTCCGCGGGGGCTTGGCGCGCCACCACTCTTTGCTTCACTCTGGCTCGGTCACAGCAGCAACAACCGTTTCTTTCCTAGGAAACACAACTGCTCGGCGTTGTGCTTGCCCCCCTTTGCCGTTCCAGGGACAATGGATGCCCGGATTGCGCTTCCTTGGCTGGGTGAGCGCACTAGAGAGTCCTGGCATTCTTGCAATACTGATCTTATTTACAGATCTAGCGCTTTCCAACAACACTCCCCCTCTTTGTATTGGTTTGCGCATAACAAGCCCAGAGTGGGAGCCGGGTACGGCTTGTTGCTGACCCATGAGTTGCCATTACCTGCGAACCCCACACCAGGAGTAATACGGGAGGCTAGCTATGGACAGCCCAGGAAGAGAATCCATGGCTTGATGTGGGCTTGCGAACTCTTGAGCCGCTAACAGCCCAGCTGAGCCCCAGTGTGTGGTTCCCATGTAGCCAAGACTCAAAGCACAGCGGTGATCTGTCCACCGCACAGTCTAGACCCACACCCTGGATTGTCACCATGGATTGTCACCCTGGATTGCTCACCAGGTCTCTCCTTCTCTCCTTCCTCCCATTTCTATTCTCCCCCAATGGCTTGCCTTGTCTTCTCACCTCCAAAGGTTTCTTTTATTGGGAAATGTAGGGGGGGACCTCCTCAAAGCTGTTCTATTAGCTAAAGGCAAGAAGCATTTTCTAACAGGGAACAGATCAGCCAAGCCCCCGGGCCATTAGCAAGCAGCTTCCTTAAGAAAGGGAAGGAGCGTCTGGCCAGCCCCGCCAGGGTTGGTCTCACCTCCCTCAGGATCAGCGCCTTAAATGAAATGGTTCTGGGGTTGTCCGGTGCCCTGCAGCAAAGTTCATTCGACAGGGAACCCCGGTTCCTGTTTACTCCGACCTGAGGCCGAGCTGGGATTATTCCTGACAATAATCGCGGGGACACTGGACAGCCAGTGAAAGATGAGTAATGGGCCCCCAAGACAAGCAGTGACGGGGTGGCCGGGGTGGCTGCCGGAGGCTCTCGCCGCTTCCCTCCACGGAGGGTTAATTCTACCCGTCCTCTGACCTGCAGCCTTCCAAGTAAGATTAACAGCCCTAACCGCCCGCCCGTCTTTGTCTAAGTGCCTTTGCACAGGTGAAGTTAAGCTTTTCAACTCAGGCCACCCCAGCGATCAAATAGACAATTGTCCATTGTTTCTGCAAACTAAACTTAGGGCAGAATTTATTATCCCAGCAGAACAAGGGAAAGAGCATGTCATGGGAGGAAAAGCTCAGAGGAGAGGAGGCTAGTTTCTGGCTGATTAGTCCGCTGGCCTTCAGAAAAATCCTCGCTTTTTCACTGCGGGCTGCAGGGCTAATGGCTGAGCAAGCCAGGTCCTGCCGAAGCCAAGAGCAGGTGATGGGAGACCCCACGGGCAGACCGCTGTCCCGCTCCGGCCTGTGAGACAGCCGTGAGGGGCTGAGGGCCCTTCCTCTGCCCAGCTGAGATCTTGCTGGCAGACTGCACTCCCACGGTGGTTTTCGAAAGTGTTTTTAATGGCAGCAATTAAACTATCAAACTCACTGGAGTATAGCGAAGTCACTGGATGCCCTCTACTCTTTGGAGCGGTCAGAACCCAGGCAATTTCCACGGCCTCAGGCACCCGTCTTTGCCCGGAGGTTTTCCAAAAGACTTCTCAGAGTATCTGCACTCACAGCCTTTTGAAAGCTCCTTGCCTTTCGACCAAGTTCCTGCTAGTGGCATGTAGGGAATCAGATGGGAGGAGGGGGAAAGGGGGCTTCTTTGTCCGGAAGGCGTGGGGGCAGTTCACAGTCTGGAGGTGCTGTTAATCTTTGATGGGATTCCTGGTGAGCTTGAGAGCTCTTGCAAATGATGTCTAGGCGCTCAGGGAGAGCTCCTCCAGGTGAGCTGCGAGAGGCAGGTATGGGAGCAGCCCCTTTGCAAGGTGAGGAAGGGCACACTCCAGATGCCCGCTTCTGCGCCAGCACCTCCGGCTGACTCCATCTCTCCGGAATCCTTTCCCGGGGCTTGGGGAGTGTCCCTCACTGGCTGGGCGATGGCAGCACATTGTGTTGAGGTACCTCTGAGCAACGCCCGCCAGATTCGGCTCGATATTTCCTCCTCCCTGGGTAGACACATCAGGTTGGATCCAGGCTGCCGCGCTTGGAGCAGGGCAACAGAAGTGCAAGGGACAAGCTCATCCCTGTGCACGCATCTGGGTCGAACCCACTGCTTTTCTGCATTCCCAGCAAATCCCCCTCTTTCACACAGACACCCCCCCAAGACACCTGTCTGCAGTATTCTAGGTCGCAGCAGAATACAGTCTGCCTTGGCTCATTCTGTGCCATGCAGAGGGGAAGGGGGTCACCGTAGGCCAAGAGGCTCACAGGAACCGGAGTCAGCCAGACCAGCCCCTTCTCCTTCCTTCCAAAGATCCCAAAACAGGATCCTTTGGCATCCTTGGAACCAGCCTTTAACCACAGCTGGGTCCCACTGGAATGAACTGGACTCAATTCCCACGGGTTCCACTGTCCTTAAAGGGGCAGCTACAGGGGTGACTTCAGAAAGTGGCCACCCCACAAGCAGGCGCTCGCTCCCTTTCTCCTGCCTCCCTTTCTCCACTTTGGCAGGCAGCCTCATAGGCAGGAAATTGGAAAGGGGCTGCTTTTGCTTGCTCTGGTGTGGAAAGTGCCCTGGGGTGGTCCTGCGGGACTGGCAGGCCCCAGATAACAGAGGGTTACAAATCATGGGTTGGGGAGGGCTTTATTACAGATATTAAAAAGATGATTTCTTTTCCTTCTTCCTGGATATGCATACTGGTTTGGAGGAAGAATGCATCAAACTGGTATTTGATTTAGCAGAAGCTCCCCACTCCGTCACCCTTAACTACAGGAGAGGGGTTTTCCTCAGTACGGAAGCAGAAAAGTCCACCCTGCTCTCCACACATACATTGACCATTGCTGTCCTCCCACAGGCTCACCTAAGACTATTTTCATGTTTTAAAAAAGAGATGCCAGAATGCATTTGATAAGCCCTTAGACATCCATTTTCCAGCATCAATTTCTTACCCCTTCTTGTTTATTAAACTGGGGTAAATGCTCCAGCTCCAATCCTGTACTCACAGCTGGTAGCCTGGATTACACCCCCCACACACACACTTTATCCATAATCTTAGAAACACAGAAACGGCGCCAGTCAGAGGGGGCCTCCTGGGCCATTTAGTCTGACCCCTGGCTGCAGCCGGCGCCACTCACGACAGGCTCACCATGTGCAAAGAAATGCGCCTCTTTCTCAGAGAGCGGCACAATTCCAAGTCAGGTTACTGTTCAGCACTGCTGTCGCCTTGAGAGGATGGAATTCTTCGCTCGTGGCAATAATAGATTCTCTTGCCGGCGACACTCATGATCTGGGATCTGGGAGTCATCCCTGCTTTTGCCGCGTTGAGCTTGGTGATCAGCCCTGATCGGCCTTCTCCGCCAATCCGTCCATTCCCCTCCGAGAGCCACCCAAATTGGCGGCCAACGCTAAAACCCCCCTCCGTGCTCACGCTCACACAGGCACCACACGCTCCTGAAGGGCTTCGTGCGACCTCCGCCAACCTGCCCCCTTTCAGAAGCGGTGCACTATAACTCCCATCAGCCTTGGCCAGCCAGCTGGGGTTGGCGGGAGTGACGCCCTGGAAGACCCCGGCTCGGGGAGAGCTGCTTGAGGGCTGCCGCTGCCGCTTCGCGCTTGGCCCGTTCCCAGCCCATTTAGGCGCTGGCTCCGTCGGGCTCGGATCCTCGCCGCAGCTTGCCCTTAAATGAGCCCCGTGGCACCGGGGCGCGGGTCTACACGGGCACATGGGGACGGGCGCCTCGCCGGCGACCCCGCGTCCGCCCCGAGGGCGCCAGCCCGGGAGAGCGACTCGCCAGGCCCGGCTGCGCGCACGGCCCGGCTCCCCCGGGCGCAGCCTTTGCTCCCGCGCTGGAGTTTGAGCCGCGCCGCCTTACCTTTCCGCACGGCACCGACGCGCACTGCACACGGGCCGCCGCGATATTTAACAGGGCGGCCGCCGCGCCGCGGGGCAGAGCGCCGTCCTCGCCCGACGAGAGCAGGGTGCCCAGCGCCCCGACGGCGCTCCCGGGGCCCGGCTCGGGCTGGGGTTGGGGCGCCGCGGCCGCCGCCAGGCAGAGGAGCGCCAGGGCGAGGGCCATGCTGGCCGTGCGGGGCGCCCGTCCGCGGCGTGGAGAGGCGCGGGGCCGGGCCGGCAGCCGCTCCGCGAAAGGGCTTGGCCGCGGCAGCCTCGGCGGCTCTAGTCTGTCGGCCCTGCGCGCCGCGCGCTCCTACGATTGGCTCGGGCGAGGCCGGCTCAGGTTAACCATTCCACAGGACCCGTCCGGCGCCGCAGACGCCTCTCCTGGACAGAGGGAGCTCCTGGCAGCCCCGCGGGGGAGGGCGGCCGCGCGGCAGGGGGGCCGCGGGGAAGCGCGGGGCGTCGCCGGCCAGGAGGAAGTGGGTGCGCCCGCCGCTCGCCCGAGCGCCTTATGAGCGCGCCCCGCACCGCGCCGCGCGCCCGCACGTCCCCCCGGGCGGCGCGGAAGGCGCCTCTGCCAGCCAGCCAGCCAACCCAGCCTGGGGGGCGGGCGCGGGGCTGATGGGCGCCGGACGGGCTCCTTTCGCAAGGCTCGCTCGGAGCCCTCTCTGGCCCCGCGTGAGTCACCTGTGCGGTTGACGCGCCGAGCGAACAAGTCGCCAGACAGCTAAAGCGGCCGGGATTCCTCGCTCCCGGCCTGGTGGCAGCATAAGAAGGATAATCATTAGGGTGGGGAGAGGGAATTGTGCATCTCCTTGTAATTTCCCGACTTTCCACAGCCTGGATTCAGAAAGGGGGAACAGGTACTCGTTGGGAGATGCTCTGTGCATGCTCATTGCAGGCGGTTTCTTCAGCACACGCACCTCTTGGGGAACGTACTTTGCACATGTGTAGAGAAGATAAAGCTCAGGACACCGCAATGTTTGAATACGAAAGGGGTGACCTCATAGAAACACAGAAAAGAGCCACCTAAGCATAATACTCAAAATGTTTATTTTAAGTAGATGATAAAAGCGGCCCCAGCAAGGGCTGCTTAGGCATGGCTGGTGCACTCGGCCCGGCTGCGTCGGTGCAGAAGGAAGCCCCGTGCCAGAACAAGAAGGGGGCCACGGGAGCCAAAGAGCAGCCAAGGATGTTGCACCAGATGCGCTCGCGCTCGCTTTGCCCTGTGACACAGCGCGGTTTTGGTGCTTTAGCGACTGAGAACGGAAAACACACTTGGAAGCTCTCCTCGCCTTTCCTTCCTGTGGACTCTGGAGCATCAGGAGTCTGATTTGCCCCCTTTCTCCCGCCGTAACTACCAGCTTTCTTTCAGCTCTAGGAAAGAAAGGGGACCCAGGCAGCGCGATCCCTTTCATGCACAGCTTAATCACGGGTGAGGTGGCCGATGTGGGTGCGCTACTGAGACTTGGCTGGGAGAGGCGGGTGGAGCTGACCTGACCCAGCTCGGCGCACCTGGGTCCCCGGAGCGGCACCTGCGCCGGCGGGAGGGCCGTGGAGTGGCCTGGCTGTGATTCGCTGGGCTTCCATCCGGGTCCTCAGGAGCAGCCTGGAGGGGCTGAATCCTTCTTGGCCCCCCACGAGAGGTGGGGGTGCTACTGGCCGGCCGCCCCCTGTGGCCAGCACCCTCCCTGCCCAAGGTGGTCCCAAGTGCTGCTGGAGGGGCCCAGGCCAGGGGTCCCGGGAGGCTCCCGCTCCCGCGGGGGCTGCCTCTGGGGCTCCAGCCCAGGCCTCCAGGGCCTCTGTGACCCCCACGGCCCCCCGCTGTGTCCTGGCCCCAGGCAGGAAGAGGCCGGCCCTTCCTCTGCTTTGTGCTTCCAGACCCCCCTTCTCATGCTCAGACCATTTCCTGGGGGGGGGGGGCATCCGGGAGGCGGATAGAGTCTTGAGGATTTCCCAGTGGACAGAGGTGGTGATTCCACGGAGGACCCCGGCTCACTGTGCGACAGGGAGATGCCAGGAGGCCCGAGCACCCAGGCGCCCTTCCGGTGCTGCCGAGGCCACCCGGCCCTCGGTCACCCGGGGAATGGCACTCGATGAAGCGGGCCGGGGGTTGGCCAGCATGCGAATGGCTTCAGCCTCGAGGTGGAAACGGCTGAGCCAGCACGCCTGCTGCACGTTCTTTGGTGCTTCCGTGTGTTCGCCGCCACTGTCCCCCGTCACATGGTCCCCGGCGGGTGGGGCCCTGGTCCCCCCAAAGGCTTGCTCACCGCAGGGCCTCCTCCTGGGGGATCCACAGAGGCCCCTGGCCCGCTTGCAGGCCCCCAGGAGAAGGGCCTTCGGGGTGGCAGCCCCATTTCCGTGGGACTCCCCACCTCAGGAAGCCAGGCAGGGCCTAGCACCGCGGTGGCTGCTTTCAGTGCTGCTAGAGACAACCTCGCTCCAGAAAGCGTTTCTTGCCTGCCGGCATGGCCTTCACCACGGGCGGGGACGCTGATCTGGCGTGCGTTAGCGTTACCGAGACTCGGCCGGGGGAGGAGGGTCTCGCTTTCACGTTTTTAACGTGTTGCTTTTCATTGTTCATTTGCTTTAACTCTACTGCTTTTGCTGCTCTGGAATCTGCTTGGAGGTGAAGTGATAGCAAATATCACCAGCATCACCTTGAATCCTGCAGGTGCTTCTCTGCACAATTTTGCAGTTGATGAGAGAACTTGGGAGGCACTTCCAACCCTCACCTTGGCCAGGCCAAGCGTCTGTCGCTCTGGCTGAAGCACCCAGGCGGGTGGCACGAAGAAACGAATGCAGCACTTTTGCATGGCGGGGGGGAGAAGGTTGAGGGACACAGGGCTGCTTTGCACACGATATTTTCGAGGCGCACTATTTTTTCCAGACGCACAACCAGACTGTGAATGAGGCACATACATAGTTGAAGCATCAGACACTTTGCAGAGAACCAGGACTGGCTGCGGAGACCCGCTGAGTGCACCCCCGAGCGCCATCCCATGCTTTGTACGACATAAAAGTTTAGTTTGGCGTTTTGGTACATTGTCAGAATAAAAGCAACATTGTACACTCCCATTAACATTGTGTTGCCTCTTGCCTCGTTTGTTCAAAACAAAAGTCGCATCAGTTCCAAACCGGCCGTTGCGTGAGCAAGCCTGGCACAGAAGCCGGAGCTGTGCAGGTGAGGAAGTCGTGGGCCAGATCGTATTTCTGGCCAGGACTTCCTGGGTACCAGCGGGCGTGGGGTGATGAGGCGGGGACGCGGGCTCTGCGCACGGCGATGTTCCTGGGCCGCCCCTCGGCCTCAGGGTTCCCTCTTTCCGCTCAGTGCCACCCACCTTAAGGATGGGAAAGAGGTGGGGATAGAACTGGCCCCATGCTCAGGATGGTGTTTGGAAAGGTCTGGGTTGTAAGTACAGTACTTGCAATTGATAAAGACAAGGAAAGATTATTTTGCCTCTGTAAAAGATGACGCTGTGGCATTCCCAGCTCTCCTCTCTTCTTCGTGCCCTTTGGCTCCAAAACGCCAGACGGTCTCTTTGCAAGACGGATCTCTGTGGACACTTGGCGGCTACAAGACAAAGCAACTCCAAAAGCCGTCTAGTGCCTGCAGGCTATGCCTCTGCGCATGGAAAGATAGCATCAGAACTGGGGGGGTCCAGAAGGCCCTCGGGTCCAGCCCCCTGCTGTGGCAGGAACCAGTTTACAGCATCCCACTCAGAGGGCTGCCCAGTTTGCTTTGGAATGTCCCCAGTGTGAGAGAGCCCCCCACCTCTCCAGGAAGAACAACAGGAGGAGACTTCTCCCCCAAACCTTCCCTTTCAGTCACTCTTAGGGGGCTCCTGGAGGTGACGGGACCTGCTCAACACCTTGACGGGGTCAGGGACCGGGCAATTGAGGGCTCTCCCTCCCCGTCTTCTAGTCCCGCCTCTTCCAATCCGTTCCCACTCTCCTCTTGGGGCCCCGCGGGCAGCCATGCTGAGGGCCCTTGGGAGGCCTGGACCTCTCTCTGGACTCCCAGGACTCCCATCTCCCTCTCCTTCTTCGGCATCCCCACCCTGATGTGCTGGGAAGCCCTCCAAGAGCAGGGCTCAGCTTCACTCACAAGAGGAGCGCTTGCTGCGGCCAGAGCCTTTATGGGTTACGACTTCTGCATATTCAGAAGCAGCCCAGCCTGGGGTTCTCCATGATGACTTGGACTACGTGTCCCATGTAGGCCAATGCATCTGGAGGGCTCTGGGCTGGGGGGGGGGGGCTGCACAAAAGCTGCCAAGTCCACAAAAGCTGCTGATTGCCAGGAGCTGCGGGATTCTTGGCTGTTTTTCCTGTATTAGACTCAAGCTCCAGCAGACCTTCTCCCCTGCAAGAGAAAAAAGGACCCACGGGAATAATTTTCCAGAATTACACAACCTGGCCTGGCACACAGGCAGCCTGGGCACACCCCGGTCACACAAGCCTCCTCCAGCAGCACTTCTGAGCGTTTCCATCTCTAGTGTTTGATCAAACTCAGAAAAGCTTCGAGCATAATAGCAAAGGCACCCCTTCCTCCTTCCTCCTTGGTTAACATCACGGCGCTCGAAGGCAGCCAAGACAAATAGCTGGGGGAGCAGGACCGCTCCTTCTGCTTCAGGGATTCCAAGGCTGCACCACCCTTGAGACAATAGCCAGGGTTCTGCCCGGCACAACCACAACGCAGCCGCTCTGCCCCAGCTTCTGGGTCTGGGCCGGGCCAGCCTTCCCCAGCCGGGCCGGGGCCTTCCGAAGGTGCGGGACTGCACCTGGCCCCGGGCCCGTCCTGGGCAAGCTCCTGCCTGGAGCCCTGGAGAGCTGCTGCTGGTCAGCGTTGCCGGTGCCGGCCTCGACGGGCCACGGTCCGATTCGTGCTTCCCGGCGGCAGCTCTCTGCACACGTGACTCCAAAGGGGAAGAGCTGCACACGGCGGGGTCACCGTGGCGCGGGATGCAAGACACCACGCCTGGCGTTTCCACATGCATTTATGTGGGGAGCCGCCCCGAGGCTTCGGCGAATGGGGCGGCGGCACAGAACTCTTTTAAATAAATAAATAATATACCTCCTTGGTGTTCACAAGATAAGAACGATGGCCTGTGTCGGATTTACATAGGGGCTGAGTGGGCTACAGCCCGGGGCCTCTCAGCCTCTGGCCCATTTAAAAAATTGCCATTAATTTTATTTCATTTGTAACAATAAAATTCAGGTGCATAGCTAGGTGAAAGACCATTTTCTAGACTAAAACGGATAAAAATAGATCTACAGCCAGCCATGTCCCAAGTTTGGATGTTTGATCTAAGCCTTTCCTGCATAGTAAATTGTAAACTGTGATTTACTGACTTTAACGCTATAATTGATACGTTTGCATCCGAAAAAACTTGAAAGAAACTGTTCTGACTTTTTATATAGTGTAATGTTATAACATAGCTAAGATTCCTAACATTGTTATGGATGTTCCATGTGAACATCTTAATTCCTTATTTTGCTAAACTTATTGAAGGATATAAATATATAAACAATCTTTATCAGTGCTAAGATTTCAGCGATGTCCCGCTTTCTTTGAGGGGATAAAGCAGAGGTGGAGGCTTCGTTTCTCATGATCAGATGCCGTTACGTTTGGGCTTCCCAAGGGCCTGCAGCTGCTTTTGTCCAGCCCCCACAACGGCCGTGAGCCACGGTGAGGCCCCCCTCCCAGCTCATCCGTGTTGACTGGGCACCTGTAGCAGGAGCAGAAACCACCAGTCGCCTGCATCTTGCCCCCGGCCTTGTATCCGCCTGAGCTTCACGCCAGGAGACATTTGCTGCATCCCGCAGGTAATCCTCTGTTTGCACTTCAACCATATTTGTGTCAGTATATATTTGCTTACTCAGAACAACGTATTGTGCATCTGAGGAAGCTGACCGCTAATCCAAGCTGATGACACAAAATAAGTACTTAGGAGGTGTGCGAGAGCACAGAGTGTGCCACAGGCCCCCAGGGGCAAGCCTCACCCGTGCACCCCCACCCGCGAGGATCAGTCGTGGATTAGGGGAAAGCACCTGGCCGGAGTTCGGGGTTCAGGTGCAGCGACTGGCACCCGGATGACGCAGCCCCAGGCCGGGCCGCCCAAATGCTCTGGCGAAGGGTCAGGCTGCTTCGTACGCCAGCCTTGCACACAGCCGTTACAGCAGAGCTGCTGGCTGGGTTCACAGGACACGGCGGTTGGAGGTGTTTTGCCACGATCGGATGACAGATGACCCTGACAGCTCTCGGGGTTCTCGTGGCTTCCTCGCTTCGCGCTCAGTCCTCTGCTGCTGTGGTTCTTTCCAGGGGACCCCGTGCCCTCTGCATACCAGGACCGTGGAAGCCATGATCCGAGGTTCAGACGACGCCTGCTCCCGCTCCCTCCCCCAGCCCCTGATCGATCGGTCTGGGCGCCCCTCCTACAGCTGAATTACCGCCTGGAGAGCTGGAAGCTGAGGGATGCCCTTGGGGTGGTATTTCAGGAACACTGGCCCCACCCTCTCGGCCTTTGGCCTGCCCGCCCGGGGGGGGGGGGCTCCGAAGAGCCCCTCCAGCCAGAATGGTATTTGGCCCCCAGGCTGAGAGAGCCCTGGCGCTCTTGCTTTCGTTATTTGTTTACTAGCTGTCAGCATCACTTGGAAGCAGCCACGTTCCTTGCGGGTTTGACCAGCCGTCTTTCCCCAGCCTGTTGCCCTGCAGATGTGCTGGGGTACGTCTCCCATCCTCCCCACGATGGCAGTTGCAGGCCAGCACATCTGGAGGACCATGTGCTGGAAAAGGCTGTGTGCTCTCCAACGAGCCAGGTGTGTTTTGCACTACGCAGCGGCTGCAAGGTGGGACCAGCCGAGGGGTCCGCTTGGTGAAGTTCGCTCCCACGAGGGCGACTGCAGAGCACAGGTGGGTTGGGGGCTCTCCTGGAGCAGCTGGCGGGGAGACCGGCTCCGTTCCTTCTGGCACGTCGTCTGCTGTTGCCTGGCCAGGCAGACGCGGTGAGGGGAGGCAGCGCGGAGAAAGGGGGAGCGGGCCGAATGGGTGGCGGCAGGACCGCCGGATTGCCGTTTTCAGCAAGGCGGTGGGGGATCCCCGTAAAATAGTGGAACTCGAGATGAGCACCCCGGGAACAGCCGGTGGAGAGTGCGCTGGACCAGAGAGGGTGGCCCGAGATGTTCTGCTGGCCCGGTGGAGGACCGGGAAGTGGCCGGGTCACCCTCTGCCCCGGGGGCAGTTGCCTGCTTCAGAGGGGCTGGGCAGGCCGGGGGCACCCACAGTGTTATCCTGCCACAGCGGAAGCCGCAGGTTCTGGAGGAGCTGCCGGGGCTCCCGCCGGCCGCTGTCCCCTGATGTAGTGGTCTCATCCTGCCTTGCGCCAGGGCCAGCTCCCACCATCACACCACCTTACGGATCCGTGGGAACTTCCGTGTTTCTGGAAGGTGGAAGGGCACGTAACGCAGAGAAATGGCGACCGCCTCCTAGTGAGCCAAGCCCAGAAGGAGCCTGGGGTCAGGAGAGGCTGGCCCAGGAGGTCCCTGCCTTGCCTCGGAGGAGCCGCGCTCTCCCTTCCCGAGCTGTGAAACGAACTCATGGCCGGCCCACCTGCCAGGGTTGTTGCGAATGGAATAAAAACCAGAAACCACTCCAAGCGCAAGTGCTCCAGCAGGTTCCTCTGGAGATGACACAGAGCGCCTGGGTGCACTGACTCAGCTTTCAGGCCCGGTGCAGGACCGTTACACAGGGACTTCCCAGCAATCGTGCGCGCTACAGTCGCACGGAGGAGCAACACAGGTCTCTGCACCGGACTCTCGCCACCTCTTTCCCACCCTCCCCCAGGAGACGGGATTAGGCCACTGGGAAGAAGGCGCACCGTTGGCACGGGGCAGGAGTCCTGCTTCCCCGCCTCCTCTTTTCTCCTTTAACGCGCACCTTGAATGGTGTCTGTGTTTCGCAGCCCAGGTGGAAACCACCGGCTTAGCTCACGCTGTGCTTCCCATGGGAGACTAACTCGGGCTCTTTCAACAAGGCGGCATCTTGGCCGGTGCTGCGTGGCCTCGGGGATTCCCCAGCCCTGTTGCTCTGGCCTACTTCCTCATAGCTGGGATGTCTCTTCCCCGCTGGTGGAGACAAGCAAGGTGTGGAGACAAGCAAATAGCCTGCGCCCATCCCTGGCTCCCTGGAGCCTTTCTGAAGTGGTCAGTCGAGCGCTCGTCACCGTGGTTCCCCGGAGCACGTGGCCAGCTCAGGTTCTGCAGCTCTAAGTCCAGGGTTCGGCCGAGATGACCGGCTGCCTGAGATAAAGGAGGCTAGGAGCGCCTCTCCCACCGAGCGCACAGCTGGCCGGTACGTGGGGGTGCCACTTTCAGTGGAGCGGCTCACGTGCTCTTAGCAGAAGCCTGAGAGGCAGGATGGTCACCCCAACGAGAGGGGCTTGCCTGGGAGACCCCGGGCTGCCTGGGCCTATGGACCTCCGCAGGAGTCCTTCTCCACAAAGGGCAACTGAGCCAGGGATTCCCTGAGCCAGGGAATCTCTTCCCCTCCAGCTCTGGCCTCCTGGAATCAGGCCCTGGGCTGTGTGGGCCGGCCTGGCCATCTCTGGGCTCCTGGCTGGGCTGGGCTGGGCTGGGCTGGGCTGGGGCTGTTCAGCTTAGAAAGCGGGCGAGTAAGCACAGACTTGGCAGAGGTGCTTAGATGATGCCCGGTGTGCAGCAAGTGGGGAGGGAAGCGTTTTATGACAATAACATTCGGACCCAAAGGGGCCACCGCAGGAAGCGGATTGGTGGTGGCTTAAGTCGGGTCAAGGGACTTCCTTCTGCACACAGCGTCTAGCTGAATGGCGGAAGCTGCCGCCATGGGAAGTGATGGTGGCCACCAGTCTGGACGGTTTTCAAGGAGGACTGGACAGATTCCCGGCGGAGGAGGAGGAGGAGGAGGAGGAGGAGGAGGAGGAGGAAGAGGGGGCTATCCGTGGCTGCTAGCCTTGCTGGCCACGTGCTTCCTCCTCCACTGGAGGCGGCCTGCCCGCACGCACCAATTGCGGGGAGCTTGGGCAGGCAGAGGGCTTGCCCCGTCCTGCTGGAGGGATCCCGTGAGCTGCGGGTTGGCTGTCGGGCACACAGAGTGCTGGACTGGCTGGGCCTTGTCCTTTATTCTTGCACCCTCACCCTCGGCAGAGAGGCGTTGGAGACCTTCTGCAGGGAAGCTGCGGTGCACCGACGTCCCCACTATTATCGCCATCATTATTTTCACTTCTGCACCGCCCGATGGCCTCCGCCGTCTGCATGCACCTGTCCCTTTAGATAGCGCAGAAACAATGGACCTGCCGGCCTGGCCTGCCTATCTCCTGATAGGCATGTGATAGCGTCACTCACTCGCCCATCAGGGGATTAAAGATCTGATGCGTGCGCATTTCTGCTCTTTGCATTGAAGCTCCCTTAACGCTGATGGAAAGATTGGAGCTCCTCCCCAGCGAACTGTTGGCATCGAGAGCAGAGGTCTCGGGGGTTCAGGTTCTCCGCAGTCAATTGTGCCTATGCGTGCAAAGTCTTAGAGATGAAGAGTTCAACCTGGCTTCCCTGCCAACATCTCTCCGAAGAGGGTAAAAGTTTATTTACGTGCGGAATCGTTCTCCGGAAGAGTGTGCCTTCTGAGCGGGAGGCGTCCTCATTCAGTATCCAGGCTCAAGCGGACGCCTTTGCCAAGCCCCCGTCCCTCAGCGCCCTTCCCTGGCTGCAGCCAGCGGTTACATGGGCCTGCTTTCTTTCTCTTATGTCCCACCTTTCCAGCCCGCCCCCTCCCACATGGTGCCCAGGGCAGCAAACAATAAAATCTCAATTAACAAGCTCTTCCTGAAAATATATAGCACAGCAACAAATATATTAACAATGCGAGAATAAAAGAAACTGAGAGCAGTGGAACAGTGGACCCCAAAACCCAGGGAGGTGGGGGGCTCTCCCACCCTGGAGGCATTCAGGATGCAGCTGGGCAGCCGTCTGGGAGGGCTGGTGTCACCTGGCGTTCTGTGCTGAGCAGCGGTCGGACCCCATGGCTTCCTGGTCTCTTCCAGCTTGGTTATCCCGTAATTCTGGGAAATAACCCCAGACTGTCAAACGCTCTTTGGCAACGGAGCGGCTGACATGTCAAACGCCTGCTAGAATGGGAGATATCTTTGTCTGCTGGCAGAAGGTCAGGAAAGGAGCCAGCCGAAAGAGTTTTCCGTGGCAGGGAGCCCCACTGCCTGGGGCCGTCCAAGGGAAGGCTCTTCCTTGCAGCACCGCAGAGCGTGCCTCCGATGGCCCAGGAGCCCAAGCGGGGCTCCCCTGAACCTCTTGAGACCCAGGAGGGCTCGTCTGGGCGAAGAGGGCCTTTCCTGGCCTGGCCCCAGCCCTGAGTGGATGGTGTCCTGCAGCAGCAGGGCTTGGACCCGGTGGCCTCCGGAATTGTGCTCACAAGCGGCCTGGGGACCAGCAGCGCTCTTGTGACCAGGGAGCCGCGTGCTCCCATAGCTGGCCCAGGTCAGTGGCCTGGCTTGCAGCATTCTGGGCCAGCGGGAGCTTCCACATAGCATTCCAAAGCCGATGGGCGTGCTGGCTGGGGATGGTGGGAGTCGTAGTCCCCACGGGTGGGTGGCATTGGGCGAGGGAAAGGCGTTTTGAGAGTTCCCTGAGCTCTTGATTTCCATGTTCGGGGATGGCAGAGCTTCTGGGCCTGGACTCAGCCTCCTCGGGTGGGGGGGGGCTCCACTCTCACGCACTTGCTGCAGCCTCAGTGACGCGCCTTCCACCAGCTGCTGCCCCCCACCCCAGGGCCCCCGGGCCCTCGGAGCAGCCCTGCAAAGCTGCAAGGAGAGCTGGGCCGGGGAGAGGCTCCTGGCGCTGGCTGCCCCTTGCTGGACGTGGGCGAGCCCAAGGGGGCAGGGGCACCGTGGACGCTCCGCTCCCCAGGCTGAGCCGGCCGTGCAAGAGCAGACATTCCAAAGATTTCTTTCCTGTGAAGGACGCGTCGCAGGGACGGAGCTGGCAGGAACGGGCCACGGGGTCGGGCAAACGAGAAACCTCGGGTCGCAGGCCCCAGAGCTGAGGCGTCCGGAAGAGAGCGGGCCGGCCGGCCGGGCCCCGGCTTCGTGTTTCCTGCTCTTTTGCGCGCCGTTCTTTCCCACTCGCTGCTACGGCTTTTACGTGTTGGATGTACCTTTTCATTTCAGAGAGAGGGACGGCGCACGGTGATGGTGTGGCCGATGCCTCACGAGCCGAGCAGGGCTGGCCCCGTGCCCCGTGGTTCCGGCAAACGCGTCTGCAGGTGTGGCAGCCTCCCTCCCACGGCAACCAGGGGGTCTCGCAGTGCCTTCTCCATTCCCAGAGGGGTGCGGGTGTCCCTGAGACCTGCCAGCCAAAGGGTGGCGCAGAGGGTGGCGGCTGTCCTACCGAGGCTGCAAGTGATGGGGCGGAGGCGCACGGAGGCCTCGTGGTGCCAGGACCGCCGGAGCAGACAATTGGTGGGGGATTCGGGGCAGGGACGCAAAGCGCTTCTCCACCCCGAGCATCGTTCAAGCACCGGATTCAGGAGCACGGGGTGTGCCGGCGGCCATTGATTTGGATGGCTTTAAAGTGTGCTCCGTCGCGGAGGCCCACGTGCTGCCCCCAGCGTCTGAGGAGGGCCTGTTGGGGGCTTCTCAAGGGGCATCAGCCCCCCACTTGGCAATGGGGGCGCTGGACCTGAGCGTCTTGGGTCAGATCCGCTCCAGGCCCTGTCTTCCGTTGGGGACAGAAAGCGTTTTGAGTCCCTGGGACCAGAGAACAGCTACGCAGCCAGAAGAAAGCGTGTTCCCGTACCAGCTTTGTCTTCCAGCCGCGGGTGATGTATTAGCAGGCAGGTTCCTAATTACATAAAGAGTTTCACTCCTTCTTTCTCACCTGGTGAATCATTTCTAAAGGACTGGCTGGCCGCCAGCAGCCAGTCCTGGCTCTGGGGAGGCGAGGAGCTCTGGCGTGCTCAGTGACATCCTGGGCCAAATGCTTCACCTGCTTTCCCACACCTGAGAGCACCGGAGTGGGGAAGCGCTGGGGGATTCCGATGCCCCTCAGGACTCGGGGTCCCATGTTCGGGACAGTCACGCACCACCCCACCACCCGTGCACCTTCCTGCCAGTCCCACCCAAGCCCCCTCCTCTTCGGGACCTTCCACTTTAGTTAATGCATGTTTGACGCATATCATAGCACTGTCTTCCCAAACTCGGGGCCCCAGGCTGGGAGGAATAGCTGCAAGGCACCAGGCTGGGGAAGCGGTTTCAGTGCATTCGATTGCACAATGCAAAAACAAGCTGCCACATCATGCAGAAAGACAGGTTAGAGCAGTCTGAAGTGAGCAGTGGGTCAGGGTTGCATTTATGCCCCACCTGTTTTCCTCCAAGGAACCAAGGCAGCTCTTCCATGACCCACCTCCCCCCCGCCCTTTACCTCCCAAGGATCCTGCAAAGCAGGACAGCAACTGGCCGACAGCCCCCCCGCAAGTCCTCCCCCGAAAGCAGATGGCAAGTATTGAGGGGAACCATCGGGGTGGCGGCCAGTGACGAGCGGGGTCCTCCAGGGCTCTCCCTTGGGACCGATCCCGTTCCATCTTTTCATCGACGACATGGAAGAAGGGGTGATCAGCAACGGGGGGTCCCGTTGCTGATCAAATTCGCAGACGACACTAAAACTGGAGCAGTGGCCACAACTGAGGAGCAGGTACTCCGGATCCAAAAGGATCTGGACAGACTGTGGAAGTGGGCAGGAGGCAACAGGATGGCGTTCCATGCGGACAGGGACATGGTGGGCATGTCGTGAGCGGAGCCGGCTGGAGCTGAGGGTCAGACTAGATGGCCTGGGAGGCCCCTTCTGACTCGCTCCGTTTCTGTGTTTCTAAGTTGCATGGCTAAGTGTGGACCAGAACCAGGATCTCCTGAGTCCCAGCTCAGCGCTCAAAGCACTGCACCACACCGGCTGTTCATCTGTACATTTCTTTCTGCATGATCAAAGCAGTCCCGGCAGATCCGCCTCTCCGCAGCTGGTGCCCTCGGGTTGTTCTGGACTGCGGCTCCCAGCATGCCTGGTCCTGGCCGCGGTAACTGGGGCTGAGAGAAGCCAAGCTCCAAAGCATCTCCAGGGCACCAGGCAGGGAGGTTCGGTGTAGACGGTTTCGGGAAACCGGAGCAGCATCTTTTCTGACTCCACCGAGGGATGTGCCTGAGGCCCGCAGAGAGACGACCGGAGATTGTGACCAGGAACGGCTGTTTCTTAGCTCCAAATCCCTCCCTTGAATTATCTCATCCCTTGGCAAGTCTTGAATGGTGAAGTTGTCTCTGCAAATGTTCACTGGACTGAACAGAAGCCCCAGAGAGGCGGCTCGGGTCCAGCTCCCTCTTCCTGTTTGGCGAGGCGTGCGTAACAGCAGAACAGGACCCACAAGTCTGGTGGGACTTGGTCCCAGAACCACCCGCTTTGGAGACCACGGCCTTCGACATCAGGCCACCTGCTGGCTGCATGCTCAGCTGCGCTCACTGAGTTCACTCCTGGGCCCCTCGTTACAGGAAGGATCTAGCCAGGTTGGAGTCAGTGCAGCGCAGGGCCACAAGGCTGGTGGCCGGTTTGCAGGGGATGCCAAATGAGGCAAGACTGAGGGAACTGGGTCTCTTCAGCCTGGAGAAGAGGAGACTCAGAGGGGATCTGTTGGCAACACGCAGGTACGTGAGGGGGTGTCACACGGAGATGGGCAGAGACCTGTTCTCCCCTGTGGAGGAAGGCAGGACACGCTGCAACGGAGCAAAGCTCAGGGAACCCAGGTTCCATTTGGATGCCAGGAAGCACTTCAGGCCAGTTGGGACCCCAAGGGTGTGGAATGGGCATCCACGGGAGGTGGCTGAGGCCCCATCGGGGAGGGTGTCCAAGGACAGGCTGGACATGCACATGGTGGGCATGTCGTGAGCGGAGCCGGCTGGTGCCGGAGGTCAGACCAAATGTGCCGGGAGGCCCCTTCTGACTCACTCTGTTTCTATGTTTCTATGCTGACTGGAGATGTTTGCAAATTCCTCCCAAGCTGGACAAATGAAGTCACGAAGAGGCTGCTTGAATTACAGAGAGAGAATTCCTGCACTATTTTACTTTATTTTTTAATCTAAAGCTTCAATATCCCGCTCTTCACAGTGTCTCAGGGCAGTCCTTTCAGCGTTCCTGATGGAGGCTGGGGAGGGAGGAAGAGACCAGGCGGAGGAGGCACCTGTGCGCCTGTTTAGACAGGAGAAACATCCCGTAGCTCCCCATAAGCCATAACCCATGAGCCCCAGCTGCGAATGCCCGTGCAGCCCGTCCTCGGGGAGGTGGCGGGTTTCCCACAGGGGAGGCCTCTGCATGGAGCTGGGCAGCACCTGGCAGGGAGGCGTCCGCCTGGCCAAGAGAGCCACCCTCCAGCTGCACCGCTGGCCCTCTCGGCCCCTTCCAGCTCTGCTCTTCGAGGACTCCGTGACTTTTCCCATCTTAGGCATGCATGGCATTGCTCTCTACATGCAGTTTTTGAAGTTGTGATAAACAATATTGAGTATTACATAGAAGAGTTAAAGAAGAGTCACCTCGATCAATCATTTATTTCCACTTTTGCTTACATTTACATTCTTAGCCATGATCTCCCCCCGGGTCCTCCTTCAGCCAATGCCAGGGGGCGCGCGGTGGGGCAGCCGCTGCCTCCAAGCAGCCAGTCCAGCCGGGGCCTGCGGGCCTGCTCTGCGGAGCCACGCCGCGCCCCTCCCTGGGCCGTGTGCACTCGTGTGCGTGAATACTCGCCGCACGCCCCTGTGAGTGCTCGGGCGAGGCGAATGCCGTTGTCTCCTTGGGCGGAAGCTTCCCGAACACCCAGTGCGCCTCCAGAGCAGTGTCCGTGTGCTGGGGAACGGCCAACCGGTGAGGAGGGGGCGGCTGGGCCAGACTCAAAGCCCAGCAAGTCCGGCACTCTGTGCACTTGGGGACGGGGGGACGGGGGTAGCCCCTCCCTCGGGTATCTGCCCAGTTCCTGTCTGAAGCCGTCCAGTCCGGTGGACACCACCAATTCCCGTGGCAGTGAATTGCCTAGTAAAATATAAGTTGTGTGAAGAAGGGCTTCCTTGGATCTGTCCCAAGCCTCCCACCAATCGCCAGCTTCGTGGGAGGACCCCAGCGTGGTGTCACGGGAGAGGAGAGACAACGCCTCGTCTCTCTGCCTTCTCGGCACTGGGCGTTATTTCGAGCGTGGCTGCCAGGTCCCCCCGACCCGCCTTCCTCCTAAGCTGAACAGTCCAGTTGTGTTGCAGCCTCTCACGGGGCAACTGCTCCAGCCCCCGGTCAACTCTGCTGCCCTTCTCTGCACTTTTTCCAACCCAATAATATCCTTTTTCAGGCTAGGTGACCAGAACGGAACAGAATACTCGACGTATGGCCACACCAAAGATCTGGGGAGGGAAAGAAGCTTTTGGCAGTTCTGGTTCCCACTCCATTCCCAGTTCCGCCCAGCGCGGTGTTGTCGTCACAGGAGCCGACACGTTCACGGACATTGATGCACGGGTGCCCTCAGTCCCCTCTTGCTCAGTCACAGCCATCTCAGATCCCACCAACTGGGGCTGAAGTTGCCCCGAAACGCACTGCTCTGCATTCGCTTACGCTGAACTCCATTGCTGCTCCGACGCCCATCCCCTCTTCCTGGAGAGATCCCTTTGGAGCGCCTCGCAATCCCTTTTGGTGTTCACCACCCTAAAACGCTTAGTGTCTTCAGCAAACTTGGCCACCTCCCTGCTTACTCCTAGTTCCAGACCACTGATGAAAAGGTTGAACAGCATTGGCCCTAACGCAGAACCCCGTGGGACCCCTCTGGGAGGAGCGGCCATCTAGTCTCACCCTCTGTCTTCTTTCTTTCTTAAAAGCTTTTCTATCCCGCCCCCTACAGAACGTCTCGGGACGGCTTACAATAGATAAGTAGAATAAAGCAAACCCCACGGCATCCGACCATTAATATACTAAAACCCCAGTGAAAATCAATTAAGCATTAAAATAACGGGAAAATTAAAAGGTTAACCAGTTAGAGAGCCATAAGAAGATCCCGCTCCCTTTATTCTATGACTTCTTGGTTAGGGTTAGGGTGAATCTGTTGGCAAGGGACTTTATCACAAGCCCTTTGGAAGTCCAAGGAAACAAGCCCTGTCTACGTGCTTATTGACACTCTCAAAGAACTCCAATCAGTTAATGAGGCAAGGCTTCCCCTTGCAGAAGCCAAACTGATTTCTTCTCAGCAGGGCTTGTCCCTCTGTGTCCTTACTGACTCTGTCTTCAATGATGCTTTCAAGCAGTTTACTCTGAACAGATGTTAAGCTAACTGGCCTGTAACTTCCTGGATCCCCTGAGTCCCTTTTTGAACATTGGCATCACTTCCTTAGTTGCCCTTTTTCTTTTGATATTTTTAAGGAATCCTGTATTGTTAGCGATGTGCTCCTCAGACCGATCCACTGCTTCTCCGAGGGTCTGCTTCCATTTCCCTTGGGCAAGCTTGTGGCCCCATCAGTTCTTTTCATTTGGGCAAGACTTCCAAGTTTTGAAGGAAGCCTTCTTCTCCCGAATGGGTTCCTGGACTCTGTGTGTTTACCCCGCTGGTGATTTCCTGGAGTGCGTGCTACCTTTTCTCCGTTGTGGTCTGTGTGTTATCTGCTCCTCTGTTAGAGTGTTTTTGAGAAAACTCTGAGTGCTTTGAAGCAATCCAAACTTCTCTTGGCATCCCTCTTCAGCGCCTTCTTCACCGATGCCCTCATCCCGCGGTTCCAGTCCTGCTCTGCCTAATCGCAGGAGGGGCAGCGCTCCTCCTGAAAGGCCATTATCCTCACATGCACCTGGCATCTTACTGCTTTCTTTTTCCCAATCAGGGGCCCTTTGCCCGCTGCCTCTTGCTTTATTGGCACTTGGCGCCAGATTCTGCAAGGAGCGCTGATAACGTGTCTGATAAATGGCTGCTGAGGCCTGATCCTGGCTCAGACTGGTGGCTTGGGGGGTCTGGCTGGCCATCGCCAGGGTGAACTCCGGCCCCGAAACGATTCCAGCAGCACGGAAGCAGAGTGCTGGCCGGGGCGAGGGCGCGGCAACGGCACAGTTCAGCCACGCCAAGTGGATCGGCTCCCGCTGTGCAGTTTGTTTTAAAATCACTGTGCCTGTACAATATTTTAAAACCATTGTTAAAATCAGGTATTATTTAATCTGTTTAAACAATTTAATAGAATAGTGCAGCTGGAAGGGGCCAAGAGGGCCACCGGGTTCGACCCCGCTGCTCAGAGCGGGACTCGCAAGTTAACGCATCCCTGACAGGTGGCTGTCCAGGTGCATCTTGGATGCCTCCAGGGTGGGAGAGTCCACCACCTCTCTCGGTCACGGGTTCCACTTTTGTCCTGCTCTAACAGTCAGGAAATCCTTCCTGAAATCTGGCCAGACACCCGGCCTCTGGGAACTTGAACCCGCTATTCTGTGTCCTGTGCCCTGGGGTGGCGGAGAAGAGATCCTGGACTTCCTCTTTGTGACAGCCGTTCACGTACTTAGAAACATAGAAACAGAGCGAGTCAGAAGGGGCTTCCCTGACCATCTAGTCTGACCCCGGCTCCAGCCGGCTGCGCTCAGGACATGCCCGCCATGTGCCTGTCCAAGAATCTCCACTTGGAGGGCGCTATCACAGCTCTCCTCTGTCTTCTCTTCTCAAGGCTGAACACGCCCCGTTCTCTGAGTCGCTCCTCACAGGGCAGTGCTTCCAGACCCCGCATCATCCCTGCTGTCCTCCTCTGAACTCTTTCCAGCTCGTCTGCATCTTTCTCCCACTGTGGAGCCCAGAACTGGACACAGGACTCCACATGAGGACTGATCAGGGCTGAATGAAGGGGAACTGGCACTTCATGTGACTTGGAAGGGAGTCTTCTGTGAATGCATCCCAAAATAGCATTTGCCCTTTTTGCAGCTGCATCACATTGTTGGCTCATCTTCAGCTTGGGATCTGACACAAGATCTCTCTCACTTGCAGTCTTGTTGAGCCAAGGTTTCTGCATCTTGGCTTGTTCTTCTGGGGTTTTCAGCCCAGCACTCCACCCTGTCAAGATTACTTGAATCTGGTTTCTCTCTTCCAGAAAATCCACAATCCAGCCCCCCCACTCCCCATTTTGTGTCATCTGCACATTTGATAAGCGTTTCTTGCACTTCCTCATTAACAACAATGTTGAGGGGCTCTGGATCCAGGACTTAACGTTCTGGCACCGGACTGGTTACCTCTCCCCTGTTTGAGAAGGTGCCTTTGAGAAGCACTCTGTGGGCCTGATTCTGTCGCCAGCTGTGGACGCGCTACTTTTTCTGTGCTCAGAGGGTCTCTGCTAAAACCCTAAAATGGCACAACCACAGGGGAGATGGAGGTGCTTCTGCAGGTGGCTTCCGTGGTGCCATCACCCCGCCTCATCTCCAGAACACTGCAGCAACGCCAACAACGTCGGCTGCCGGTTGTACCTTTCCAACTTTCTACATGCCGTCCTTTCCCTTCTGCACCGAATGTGTCCAGGAGAAGCTTCTTCCTGCCGGCCCTGTCGGGAACGCCCTCTGCCCGGAAGCGCCCCACATCAGCGGAGTGTCCCGCTCGCTCTGGCAGTGCTGCGTAGACCCTCCGCCACCTGGCCCTCTTCCCTAACCGGAGGCGGTGGGGATGGCGCCTGCCCTTCCGCAGCCAAGGCAGGGGCTCTCCCGCTGGGAGCAGGACTTGCTTGGGCACCGCTGAGTCCCAGGCGCACAGACCACGTCTCCAGAGCGCTCAGAAGATGGCGAGACACCCGTGAGCGCAGGCCCCGCTGCGCTCAGTGGGGTTTCCCCCGAACACATGGGCATGGCATGGGCAGGGAGGGCCTCGCAGCTGCCATGGGCGGAGGAGGAGCCCTTCCGAGTCCGGCAGGGCAGTGGGAGCTGACTGTGATCTGTTGTTGTCGTCTCCTTCACACTGAGCGCCGAGGAATCGAGGCCTTTGAACTGTGGTGCTGGAGGAGACTCCTGAGAGTCCCTCGGATCACAAAGAGATCCAACCGGTCAGTCCTAAAGGAGATCAACCCCGACTGCTCTTTAGAAGGCCAGGTCCTGAAAATGGAACTCAAATACTTTGGCTACCTAATAGAAACATAGAAACAGAGCGAGTCAGAAGGGGCCTTCCAGGCCATCTAGTCTGACCCCCGGCTCCAGCCAGCTGTGCTCACAACATGCCCACCATGTGCATGTCCAGCCTGTCCTTGAACACCCGCACCGATGGGGCCTCAGCCACCTCCCGTGGAAGCCCATTCCACACCCTCGGGGTCCTGATTGTCAGGAAGTGCTTCCTGGCATCCAAATGGAACCTGGGTTCCCTGAGCTTTGCTCCGTTGGAGCGCATCCTGCTTTCCTCTGCAGGGGAGAACAGGTCTCTCCCCACCTCCATGTGACACCCCCTCACATACCTGCATGTTGCCAACAGATCCCCTCCGAGTCTCCTCTTCTCCAGGCTGAAGAGACCCAGTTCCCCGAAGGAACAACTCCCTGGAGAAGAGCCTGATGCTGGGACCAATTGATGGCAAAAGAAGGAGGGGGCGGCAGAGGATGAGGTGGCTGGATGGGGTCACTGGGGCAGTGGGTGTGGGGTTGGGTGGACTCCGGGGGATGGTGGAGGACGGGAAGGCCTGGAGGAATGTTGTCCATGGGGTCGCAATGGGTCGGGCATGACTTTGCGACTAAACTCCTTCATACATGTGTCCCTGTGGTCCCCCAACTCATTTTAGGTTACCCAAGTAAGAGTGCCAACTCGTGATGGCTGGGTTCAGACAACACGGCAAGCCTTGGTGGGGGTTTTTAGCATGGCTGGTCTGCCGTGGTGCCTGAGCCATTCCGGCCGCCTAGCCTCTGTGTGTGGGCCAATGAGGAGGAAACAGGGGACGTGAGCAGTGCTGCGCCCTGGGAGTGAATTTCCGGCACGGCGGCTGGCGGGATGGGTGCCGGCCGTGGGAGAATGGGGCAGGAGGGCGGGAACTGCCCGAGCTTCCGTCTTGGCAAAACGCTGGCACCCGGGGCAGCCACACACGCTGCTGTGCCATGTGAACACAGCCAGCGTCTCCGCACAAAGCGCAGCGTTGCGTTAAGAGGTCCTGAACGTTAGCACTTCTTCCCGAACCGTAAGTGGTTTTCCCCGAATGAGGCCAAGGTCCACCTCGTCCAATGTTCCTCAGAAACTCGCCAGCTGCCCGCAGTTTCGCGTCGTCTGTCACGCAGCTCCCGGGTGGAGACCGAGGTGAGCAAGGCGGCCGCCCTGGGCGAAGGCTGGATTGCGGGGCCCAAGCAGGCGCCTCAGCCGTGGCCACGCGAGGATTTGTGGAAAAGCTTCGCCGGCCCGCACGTGTCAAAGAGCTAACCCTGTGGTGGAGACCTGCCACGTTCCGGCGCCTCGTGGGCACAGGGGGCACCCAGATGTACCCCCGCCCCGTGCACAGGCGCTCCATGCACCCACCACCCCCCAGCCACCCCCCAGTGGAAGAGCAGCCCGTGAACGCTCGGGGGCAGGAAGCGGCCGCCTGCAAGGGCTACTTAGTGAACGCAGGCAGCCGAGGGGTCAGTGCAGCTTTGAAGGAGACACACGTCAATCAGACGTCAATCGCAGAAGGTTGCTTTTGCCGCAGCAACCTCGTGCAGCCCTCCCCCCCCCCGCATCACCATAATCTTCAAACCAATAATAGCAGGCCCCACCCTTTCTGAAATTAACTGTAGGTCGTTTGCCAGCTGTAATAAAAGAGGTTTGCTGGCTCTGCTCCAGTTTTTCCTTTCCACTGGGAATCTGCTGGAGGTGGGGGGCAACTGGGAATCTGCTGGAAGTGAGGGGCAACTCTCACCCCCCACATGCCCGGGGTGCGGCTTCTGTCCTGATTGCTCTTGTGTTTATACAGTATCACCCAAGCCCAGCAGCCAAGGCCCAGTGGCCTAATGGATAAGGCATCAGCCTCCGGAGCTGGGGATTGTGGGTTCAAGTCCCACCTGGGTCGTGGGCAGCATTTTTATTTGGGGAGGGAACAAGCGCCCCGAGAAGTCGGCTTTCTGCCGGTGGAAGGGCTGCTCCGGGCTGCTCTCTGCAGTCCCCTGGCGAGGCAGCACCTCTGCATAGGAGGCGTTCCACCTGCAAAGCCCCCACACCTTCTCAGCAAAAGCCACCCAGCATTTCCAAAGACCCACCGGCCAGGCTGCTCTTGAGATCATTCACACCTGGGCCTTCTTTTCACTAGACCAGCCCAAACAGGTACAAGCCTTCGGGATCTGCAGGCCTCAGCATCCAGCATGATGTTACAAAAAGCAGGTTTGGGTGGACAAACAGGAAGGGAATAATGTTTACTTGATGCTGAAATTATGATGTTTGCACAGTTACAGTCCAAAAATGAAATGCGGGGGGAGCGGGTTGGAGACAGACAGTTGAATTAGGCTCCTAGAATCGGGAGATGCAAAGGTTCCAGCTGGGCTCCTGGACCAGCCCCTGCGACTTCTGGCAGGAGGAGACGAGCAAATAATCTCGACTCCCCAGCTCTGAGAATATACAGTGAGGCTGTTATGGTTAAGGCTCCGACTAAGTGGACTTTGTGACTTCAGCACCAAGTAAACATCGCTTGATGCTTTCTCCCCCATAGCTGCTGTGGTCACAGTCCACACAAGGACCCCCTGCAGCTCCAAATCTTTCCAGCTTCTGCCTGCCCCCCGCCCCCCCGGTCTGGCTCCCTCCCTGCTCTTGGGTGGTCCAAGCCTTTCTTTGACTAATCAGCAACTTTGTGAGCCAAAGTCCTGATCCTGCTTGGCAGAACGCACTTGACCATCGCTGAAACCAAGTGCGCAGATGCTCCACTTGCTGTCGGGCACCATTAAAGCGGAGGTTTGGGGCACAGGTGCCCAGGGCAGCTGAAGGCTCATCTGCCTTCACATCGGCCAACACCCTGCTTGAAGTGTCTCCAGGGAGTGGCAACCCGGGTGAATGACCCAGTGGCCCGAAGGACAGCAGCCTCCAGGGAGGTGGCCGTGAGTTCAAGTTCCACTTGGGCCGTGCCTGCGGTCGAGGGAGAGGCTGCACCGCCAGCGAGCGAGCGAGCACCAGGAAAGGTTGCCCTCAGCTTGACGCCCTGGCCTGCTGCTTCCGTGGAGCCAACTGGGCCGAGTGGACAAGCAGGCCAACTGGCACAGGGCAGCTTCTCAGGACGGGGGCTTCTCTGGGATGGCACCCATTAGCATCATTTGGGCCCTTGCTGTGCGCCATCTTGCTTGCCCAATTTAGAGCTAGTTGCTGCTGCCTGTGCAGACACTGCACTTTCCATCCAGCACCCGTTGCTTTGCACTGCATTGGTCTATGGCTTGTCACTCCTTCCGGGTTGCCATGGAGACCCTTGGACTGAAAGCTGGCACATGCAGTTGGGCTTGATAAATGCATCCTCTCGCTTGTCCTTTCTCAAGCCGCCTCCTCCTCTTCACACGCCCTTCCTCCGTGCACCAGCTTTTCCTGGCCCGGGCGGCTCATCTGCAAGGAGCCTGGCAGGAAGGACCCCAAGTGACCTTTGCCCTTTGCCCGATGCCACAGGGGACTTCCCGTTCAGGCCATGATGCCCTCTGTGGCCACGTTGCCAGCAGGATCATGCGCAGCCTCTTGAGCCACTATGGGGCACTGGGAGGGGTGCCGAGGACCACCACTTTTGGAAAGGGGATGGCTGCAAGGCGGGATGCCAGGTGTGGTTGAGGGGCTGGCCTTGCTCCGAATCAGAACAAGGCTGTCCTGGACAAGAATGGACGTTAAATCAAGCCCGGGGTCCCAGTGAGGGGGCCTTCGCTCAGTGGCCAACACACACGCCCCGCAAGCACATGGTCCTGGTGAAACCGGTTATGTGAATAGGGGAGGTAAAGGACACGCGGAGTGCAGCCCCCTGGGACAGACCGGCCTTCCCCAAGCACAGATGTGTTGGGGCGCAACTCCAGAGTAGCCCATGCCTGTCTGGGAATTGTGGGAGTTCAGTCTGGTGGGCACCGGCTTGAGGAAGGCCAGAAGGGACAATCCTGGTTAGGAAAGCTGAGTCCATCTATTGCAAGAAGCCACATCTGTCCATCTCTCCCCACCGAGTTGGTGGGGCAGAGAAGCAGGACAGGGGGCAGTTCCGTACCGGCACTGCACCCCAAACAGAAGTGCTGGGCTGGCTTTTGCCCTGGTGTGACCCTAAAACGGTGGAGAAGCTGCCGTGGCTCAGGCAGGCCACAGTCCTGCCTGGCCATGGAGGCCCCTGCCCCAGGTCCTTTCCACATTGCGTCGTCTGAACGAGGACCCGCGCCGGGGCAGTCGGATCTAGCCCCGCCCAGACAGCCACTCGCCGTGGGGCGGCATCCAAACCTCTCGGAGGGTTTTGCACAAGTGACTTTTGCTTTGGTTGGGCTTGCAAGGCCGGTGCGTGAAAAGCCAAGATTTGTCGGAATTCCCTTTGACAGCACAGGTGCGACCCCCACACCAGCCCGGAGGCGTGAGCCCCCCGCCAAAGGGGCTGCGGCAGCAGAATACTCCGCCACCAGAAACCGGCTGCCCGCAGGGAGACACAGCGCACCGGCAGCGGGAGCTACGAGGGAGCAAGATCGCCATCTCGTGGCCACTGTCCGCTGTTTCCACTCTCTGGAACTGGCTGAATCCACAAAACACACACGCACAACTTCTTAAAGCCTTCTTGTTAACTCTGTTTTTAACGTGCCATATTTCTTGATATTGCTGGAGAAGCTCCTGTGACTCCCTTGGGCCGCAAGGCGATCCAACCGGTCAGTCCTAGAGGAGACCAACCCTGGCTGCTCTTAGAAGGCCAGATCCTGAAGATGAAACTCAAATCCTTTGGCCACCTCATGAGAAGGAAGGGCTCCCTGGAGAGGCAGTGCGCATGGTCCCCCCAACACCCGCAAGGTCCCCCGTGTCTCATGAGCCCCGACTCCGTTATCTGACCACCGACACAGCCTCTCCCACTGCTATGCAGAAGCTACCGAAGGCCGAAATCTGGAGCAGAGCAGGGAAGGCGTAAGCGCAGGGGCATCGGAGGCCCAGTCCGTCTGCAAGAAAGCCAGCACGGCCTTTCTGATGTCCCTGGGGCAGCCTGCTCTTTGCCGAAGCCAGCGTGGGCTGGCTACCCTCGTAACCACACAGAGCCTCCTCCAGAGAGCTGGGGGGCCTTCCGTCTTGCTTGCAGCACAGGTGTGCGCACAGGTGTGCACGTGTGAGCGTATGAGACATGTACAGGGAAAGGATAAGAACAGCCCCGCTGGGTCAGACCAGGCGCCCAGCCAGGCCAGCCCTCGCGTCCCACTGTGGCAAGCAGCTGCCCACAGGATCGCCCTAGCAGGATGGGTGCAGGACCACCCCCTGCTCAGCCCCTCAGCGACGGGGCACGCAGGCGGGCCGCCTCTGTTAACGGCCAGCAAGGCTAGTAGCCACGGATGGGTGGCCTCCTCCTCCAGGAATTTGCCCAATTCACTCTGAAAGCCATCTGAATTGGCAGCTGCCACCACAGCGGTGTATGAAGAAGCCCTTCCTTTTCTCAGCCCCGAATCTCCCATCGATCAGCTTCACGGGATGACTCCTTCATGGGTTCTGGCATTATAGAAGAAGCGTGTCTCCCTGCCCCTTTCTCCACCCTGGGCATAATTCTGAGCACTTCTGCAGAGTCTGCCCTCCCTCACCCTTTTCCTGAGCTAAACAGTCCTCTAAGCTACTGAAAATCTGCTTCATGGGGGAGCTGCTCCGATCCTTTGATTGCTTTTACCTGTTCCCTGCACATTTTCCCACGCCCCCTTCCAGGCACGTCAGCCAGAACTGTGCGCAATATTCTAAGTGCTGCCACACCAAATATTTGCAGAGGGGAACACGATTCAGGCATTTTTGCTTTCAATTCGTTCCCCAATTGTGCCTGACGCAGAGTTTGCCTTTTTCACGGCGCTGGGTTGATACTTTCACCCAGCTCTCCGCCCCACTTCCCCACAAATCCCCTTCCTTGCTCAGCCACTGCTAGCACAGACCCCGTCAGCGTATCCGTGAAGCTGGTTTTTGGCCCCAGTGTGCATTTGTCTACACTGGATTACATCTGCCATGTTGAAGCTCCTCCCCGCAGTTTTGCAGAGATGCCTCTGGAGCGCCTCACAGGCCCTTTTGGTTTTCGCCGTCCCTTGGCCACCCTAATTTGGGGTCATCAGCAAACTTGGCCACTTCACGGCTCACTCCGAATTTCAGGCCACTGCTGAACAGGTTGAAAAACACTGGTCCTTTTGGGCCCACGGCTTACATCCCTCCTTTGGGAGAAATCACCATTTATTCCCTCTCTCTGCAATTTGTTCTTGATCCGTGAGAGAAGTGCCGCCCGATATCCCATGATCGCCACGTTCGCACGGAGTCTTCAGTGAGGGACTGAAGTGGCAGAAGACGCCAGAGCAGTTTGCATAAAGCTCCCCCACCCCATTTCATTCTCACAACAGCCCTGTGGGGCAGGGGACGCTGAGAGGGAGTGACTGGCCCAAAGTCACCCAGTGAGCTTCACAGCCACGTGGGGGTCAAAACACAGACCCCCCCCCACGTCCCCAGTGCAGCACACTAACCATCACACCGCACCTGCATTAGCACATTCACACAATCGTGCACTGGAGTTAATGTGAATTCGTTCAAGTGGAAGCGAGTTCTGGTATACAAAACTGGACACTGACAACAGAGGGGGACAACTGAATGGATTTGGCCGACGGTTTGCAAAGCAGTGGCGTGGTTTTGGCGGGCTCCGCACAGCCATCCAGAGGAACGTCCCCCGCCTCCTGCTTGAAACAGGGCACCTGCTGGCCACAGCTGTTGGCCCAACGGTTCTCCGCGGGCGGCCCTGTATGTTGGCCCTGAGGTGGCCACGGCTCCCGGGGCCCAGAGTAGGCCTTGTCACTCAGCCTGCCCGGGGAACACAGGGCCTCTGTCCCTTTGCAACGCTGCGGCTCCGCCACGGGATGCGGCTCCTCTCAAGCTCTGGCAGCCTCATGCCAGAGTGGCGCTCCACTGTGCTGCTGCCCAGGAGCTCTGTGAGGGCTGTAAGCCTGCATCAACCCCCTCCCTCCATGCCTTCGGCTTGCTCTAGCCAGGGATGGCACATGATTTAAGCACATTAAATCCACATCTGTGGAACTCTCCCCCAAAGGAGTTAGGGCGACCCCTTTTCTGTTCTGTACTGGGCAGACAGGTAAATGTGTGTTCCGTATGGTGGTTTAATATTCAAAGGCTCGGTCCTCCACCACCCAGCCATGCCTGGACTCCTAGGACTTTCTCCTTTAAATGCGTATCCGGTTGCGCCTGGAAGGTATTTGGCGAGGTCTTTTTGAGTTTCCCTCCTGGGGCCATTTCAGCAGCACTGCGATGCTTGTCGAGGGGGGTTTATCTGGAACTGTCCCTTGGGGTACTTCTGCCATTGGATCCCCTCCCAGATTTCTTCATTTAAAAAAATCAGAGAACTTCAGCTACCGGTGACTTCTTGGTAGGCGTGTTTGTCCTGCCCTAGGCATTTCAGGGCGTGCAAAGGTGGGGCGCTGTTCTGCGGGGCGTGGGGGGTCTTTCCAGGCGAGGAGCGTCGCCGTCCGAGGAAGCAGCCGCGGGCGGGAGGAAAGCTTCGCTGGCCCGCCGGGACCGGGGAGGGAAAGCGCCGCCGCCCCGATGCAAAAGCGGCGTCCGCGGCCGCTGCGGGGCCTCCTCGGAGCGCCCGTCCCCACCGCTCGGAAGCCGCCCCACTCGCGTCGCGGGCAGGGCCGCGGAGGGGCTCCGCGGGGCGCCCGCCTGCACGGGCAGCCCACCCCCGTCCTGGCCGCAGCGGCAGCGGCAGCGTGCGGACTGCGCTCCCCGGCGGACGCGGCGGGCCGGGCCGGGCCGGGCCGGGCCGGACTACGAGGCCCAGAATGCCCCGCGCGCGGCCGCGCTCTGCGGGCGGCGGGGAAGATGGCGGCGGGGGAGGAGGAAGCTCCGCGGCGGGCGAGGTGACGGGCGGGCAGGTGAGGGCTGCTGCTCTGGGCCGGGGCCGGGAGCCGGGGCCGGTGGCCGGGGGCCGTAGGCCGGGGGCCTCGCCTCAGGAGGGGCGCTCGGGGAGGGGCCGGGAAGCGGGAGCACAGACCCTCCCCCTACGGGCGCCGCGCCCCCCGGCTGCCCCCCGGCTCGCACTTCGGGGAGCGCCGCAGGGCGGGCGGCGGCGCGCGGAGGCATCCTGCCCGGGGCCCCGCGGTCGCGTTGGGCTGGGCACGAAGTGGGGCGCCCCAGGTGTCCCCCCTCGGGGGTTGCCCCCATTCTGGTGGCGGAGCGCCAAAGGACAGTGCTGGGCCGGGGCTGTGCCTGGGCGGGCGCCCCCCGGCCGCGAAGCCCCTGGGTGGCCCTGGACTGGCTGCTCCCGCTCAGCCTCGCCTACCTCGCAGGGCTGTCGTGAGAACGGACCGCGGAGCGGGCTAGGTGAGCCCCTTTGGATCCCTTGCAGGAAGAAGCGCATAAAACGCATAAGCGGAAGGTCTGGGCAGCCCTGCTGCTGCTGCTGCTGCTGCTGCTGCTTTCGAGGAAGCGGTTCGGGGGCTGCCGCCTTGCCTGCAGGGACTGGGATCCGAGGCTCGTTCCCTGATCCGCAGGGAACGCCACTTTCTTATCCACATCGTCCATTGCCCCTGAGCTTTGCCCATGCTGGCTGGGACTGATGGGAGTGATAGTCCAGACCTGCTGGACGGGGAGACAGCTGCATTCCTGGGGGGTTCTTGGAGCCCTCCCAGAGACTGCTGGAGCCCCTTTTCTCCTGCTGGACAAGGCCAGGAGGGGGAATCCCAGAGGGGCTGCTCCCTCACTCCCCCCTCTTCCTGCAGCCAGCTCAGCTCGCCCCTTCTCCTACCAGCAGCCACTGTCGTGCCCTGTGGTTTTCGGCTCTCCTCTCGCTAACCCTGAAGGGGTGTCCCGGTATTGCTAAGGGGATGAGGGGGGTGTTAGGTGTATGATGTTTGTTTGCATGGCAAATCAACCCAGGTTGGGGCAACAACAGTGGAAAGCAAGCAAGCAAGCAGCACTCTTTCCAGCCACCCCATCTTTCTATTATTTTTTTTAGCAACTTGGATCCTTGCTGATAGAGCTGCACTGTAACTAAAGCACATCTGTAGACACCCGTTCGTTCCTGCTGCCCTGCAGAATGTTTCTCCTAGATCACGCATTTGTCACCTCTGCCTTAAAAATATTGGGAACCCTATTGCTCCCCTCCC
>NW_025336455.1:1807356-1836725 GCF_004798865.1 Varanus komodoensis
GGGAGGGGAGCAATAGGGTTCCCAATATTTTTAAGGCAGAGGTGACAGACAGCTTTCCTCCGGAGGACGAGTGACTCTCTGAGCAAGGGGCGATGCTGATTGTATAATGAATCCTTGCCAGCTTATGAGGAGAAATGGGCTCTTTGCACAGACACCCACGCGAGCATTTCCCCCATAGAAGACTCCGTGAGAAATGTGTTTGAGGTCGGTACTTCAACTTAGCTGGCCACATGGATGGGTGGTTCTCACAAGTCCACTCTGTGGTGGCTAGAAATGTAATGCTTAAGGGTTTCAGATCCTTAACCCTTCAACAAGGTGATTGTCTGGGACTGAAAATCGCTTTCAGTCATGATTTTTTCCATGCACCACAACCAAAGGGGAAAGTGCCCTTCCGCTCGCAGGCATCATAATCGCAGCAAAGGCAAAGAGCCGTTTTGCAGCATGTGGAGTTTGGAGCGATGCTGTCTCGCGGTGTCCTTGCCTGCTGAATTCGGTGTCCTCCTGCTTCACTGAGGAATGGCGCATTTTGAGACTCTCCGTCAAGGCGGCCTGTCTGTCGGAACCTGCCATTTCTGCACAGGATAGGTACCTGCCAGAGCAACGGGAGAGCTTTGAGAGGCCGTGCAGATCCGGCAGCCTTTGCATGGAGCTCTGGGATCGTGTGAATTCCGCTGACAACCTTTCCAGTGGCATAGCAGGAAACTCATAATGGAATGTGGGTCGTTCATGGGGAAAGTGTGTACTGGACAGGGCGGATTTGTGAATGTGACTTTATTCTGGAAAGTAGCCTTTGCAAATTCCTAATCAGGCTTTTCAGAACTCAGTCCTCCAAAGAAGAGATTTTGTTCTCATGGCCTAAAGAACACATGCCTACCTTTTGGAAGATACCAGTGAAGCTTCTGTTGTGGAAAGGACACAATGATCCCAAAACAGCTTTGGCATCTTCGCTTCCCCTGTGATAAAGTAAAACTGGATGTTTTTCAAGGCTATCTTTGCTTTGGTTTTATTGTTTTGTTTTGCTTTTTACAGGCCTTTCATGGGTTATTTTAGCAACTTCAATTATGCATATTTTAAAGAGCCTTCTCTATCCATATACAGTTTGACAAATAACATACACTTAGGATTATACCAGCAATGTGTGGGCTGTTTTGAATGCCCTTTGGGTATAGTTGCTCCAGGCGTGGATGCCTAGCCAGGCAGTTTGGCAGGCCCCAGCCACGGGATGGAAAACTAAGCTGATGGCTCATACTGGTTCTCTGCGACGCACTTCCCTGGCTTCCGTTGCATTTCAGAGCATTGGCACTTAGAAAGAACTGTTCAGATGGGCTTTGGTGCAGCTCTCGGCACATTTGGACCGAGAAATATGCTGGGGGGGATATTCCCTGCGAGGGATGCCAGCTGGGTCTCCCCGGGAGTAGGTACGGCCTTTTTCTGTTGAAGTGTGCGTAGGATTGTGCCCTCAGTGCACTTTGGCTTGGATGCCGCCGTGCCCCCGAACCTGCCCGTTCGCCACAGTCCCTGTAAGAGTCCCCTCTGGAGTCTCGCACAGAGGCGCCAAGAGTTCCCCGGCCGAAGTGCCTGCCCGTCACGCTGCGTGAGTGCCGGCATCCTCCGCCCCTGCACCACATGGCGTGTGCCTTTCTCACATCCTTGTTCTTGTTTTGGAGCCCCGTAGCTGGATGGGCCGCCATCCTGGATACCTCCCGCCCTCCCGTAGCTTGCTTGTTCCTCTCTGAGTCGTCGTGAGGATAGAGTTGCAGCCCAGCTTGTGCTTCCCTGAATTCTTGGCAGGAAAGGAAAGGCAACAAAGCTGATAAATGCCATTGTGTTATTTGCAACACGACTTTGTGGAGGAGGTCTTTGTCTCAGTGGCTGACATTTAGATCTGCGATCTGCGTCATTTCTTGTCTGTTTGGGCTATACAAAATGTGGATTAACAGATCCCACTTTCCATTCTCCCTGTGGAATAAAATCCAGAATGAATATTTATCGAACTTTTATGTGGTACAATAACAGGGTTATGCAAATGCCTTTATTTGTAATCTCCATTAGAACAGCGATGTTTTTAAAAAGTGCTTTAACTTTTTAAAAGCCAGTGTGGTGTAGTGAGAGCCAGTGTGGTGTCGTGGTTAAGAGCATGGGACTGGGACTCAGGCGACCTGGGTTCGAGTCCTGCTCAGCCATGGAGCCAACTGGGTGACTTTGGGCCAGTCACAGACTCGCAGCCCAGCCTACCTCACAGGGTTGTTGTTGTGGGGATCAGATGGAGGAGGAGAATGATGTAAGCTGCCTTGAGCCCTTTGTAGGAAAAGGGCAGGCTATAAATCGAAAAATAAATAAATAAATAAATAACTCTGTTTTTAAGTTTTAGGTAGCAAAATAAGCCGCTGCTAATTTTCTTTAAGTAGGCACAGCATTCATGTTTTTGTCCTTTGTGACACTCAGTAGTCGTAAATCTCAGTCTGGAATGTGGTATGTTCAGACGTGAAGTTGCATCAGACAGAAAACAAAGGTGCACCCACAAAAGCTTATAAATCCAGGGAAGCCGTTACATAGTCCTCATCACAGCCCCCACACGCAGTTCCATTACCTCCCCATTCCTTCACCTTCCGTGTCGTTTTCCTGCAGTTGTGCAGAAAGCGCTCGTGCCGCTCGGCTGTTCATGGTGTGCTTGGGTTCATCCTTGAGCCCTCTGTGTTTAAAGAGGAGCGTTGAAGGGAATGGTGGTTAATTGTGAGCGATGCCGAGAATTCCTTGGCATGTGTCCTGCTTACGAAACTAAGCACACAATCCACCTTGAGGTTCTGTGCAAGCGTCACAGAAACATTTGGTGCTGCAGAAGGTGCTGCTGAGTAGTTTCTACTTGCTTCATTGGTGCTTGTGTGGGAAGATCTCCACGTGGATTGTGCCCTCTATGAAAGATTTAGGAAGCATTGCATAACTGTGTTTCATAGAATCGTAGAATAGCAGAGTTGGAAGGGGCCATGAAGGCCATATAGTCCAACCCCTGCTGTTGCAGGACACCAGTTTACACCACCCCACTCAGAGGGCTGCCCAGTCTCTCTCTGGATGCCTCCAGTGTGGGAGAGCCCCCCCCCCTCCGGGCAGCCGGTCCCACTGCCCCATTGCTCTGACAGGGAGGAAGCGTTTCCTGACGTCCAGCCTGAATCTGGGTTGTTGCAGCTTGAATTGCTTATTGCGTGTCCTGCACTCTGGCGTCAGCAAGAGGAGATCCTGACCTTCCTCTTTGGGACAGCCTTTGAGGTACTTATAGAGGGTTTCAGTAGAAATTCCTTTAGACACACAATGTTATTAATAAATGCAAGTAGTATCAACAGGTTTCATGTGTTGTGTGTGTGTGTGTGAAAATTCAGATTTCTAGAGCTCGGACAACGATGCCCTAAGCAAGGGCAGTTTCTTTGCTCGAACAGGACGAAGCCAAAGAGCATAAGATCCCTGTGGCGTCAGATCTAGGATCCATCTGGTTCTCTCAGCAGCCAGCCAGCTGCCTGTGCAAGGCCAGGGGACGGCTGCTACAGCATCCTCCTGCCCCTGTGCCCCAGCAACTGGGTGCCTGCGCAGGCTGCCTCTGGGGCCGGAGGTAGCGCGCTGCCAGCAGCCACGGACAGCCTCCTCCTCTTCCATGGATCTGCCCACTCTCCTCCGAGAGCAAGGCCACCACTCGGCCTTGCGGGCTCCTTAATTTACGGAGTGCCGCGTGAAGGGCTCCTTCCTTCCTTCCGCTGTGAATCTCCATCTGCATCAAGGGATGGCCTCTTTGGGTTTTGTATCACGAGGGAGGGAGAAAGATGTGTCTTTGTCTACTTTATCCGCATTGTGCACAAGTCCAGCTTTGTCCAAGCACAGGCTGGACGTGCACATGGCGGGCATGTTGTGAGCAGAGCCGGCTGGAGCCGGGGGTCAGGCTAGATGGCCCGGAGGCCCCTTCCGACTCGCGCTGCTTCTATGGTTCTGTGTTCCCTTGCCTGGGATGATGTATTAGTTGAGAATTGGAGCCACGTGTGGGCAGAGGACTGCCTTCTGTGGAACGACCTGAAGGCAGGCAGGAGCCAAGCCGGTTTGCTCGGGCAGTGCTTGGAAGGGAGGACAACCCGGGCAGCCAGGCAAAGCGCCGGCCCCCAGGAGAGAGTGCACGGCAGAGCCACTGCAGCTGCAGCGTGCCCCGAGCATCGCCTGTCCCCTGTTGCGCCGCGGGGCTCTCCTCAGGAGCTCCGGGTGCCCACGTCCTCCAGGCACTGGGACAGGGGCCCTTCCAGGAGCAATGTGCTCGGCCTCGCGGTGCTGTCCCTGAGCCGCTTGCCTCTGCGATTCTGTTCTGAGTCGTCACTGCAGGTTGTCCTGCTAATCGTAACTGAAGGACGGACGGGGCTGGTATTTCTCACTGGAAGCTCCCGGTGCATCTTACTTATGGGATTAGTGGGCCTTCTTGTGGGACCTTGGTCTCCTTCTAGCAATGGGAAAAGTGAGGGAGCTGTGCAGACACGGAGCCCCCCCCCCCCCCACCGCAGCCCGCTTCTGGCTAATGCTGCTGCAGTGGCAGGCCTCTCTCACCATCCTCATCCTCACGACTGCATTGCATTTTTTCTTCTCGTGAGGAAACCATGGCAGATTACATAGCTCTGTTTTGTCCTCGCAGCAGCCATCCTGCGGGGAAGCTTGGGCTTAGAAAGGCCCTTAGGAGGCGCTTCATGGCTAAGCAGGGACTGGAACCCGGACCTCTCAAACCACCGCGCCAGTTTCATTTTACAAATAAAACATCAGTAAGCAGAACAGTGTGGGAACGTGTGGAATTTGTTCCATCAGCAGTATCTTTTACTGCATTTCAGAGATTGCATCTTCTGCAAAAGTTTCATTTATCCTCTCCTCTCTTTCCCTTCATTTCCAAGAGTTTCTGGTGGCTTTACTGTTTCCTCGTGCCCAGTTATAAACTGAGGCCGTATTGCATGGAGGTCTTTTTTAGAGTTGACGTTACCGGTTGCCCTTTCGCTTTGGGGGCAGACGTATCCGTGCCGTCATGCGGGAGAGAAAGGGGGACTGTGGAGGTGCGGATCCCAGGCCCAGCGCCACCGTGGACCCACTGCAGCCTCGGACAGGTTGCTCTTGGCCTCCGTTAGTGAATAGCCTGGTTAGAAGATGGACAGCAGTTGGAAGCACCCAAGTTGCGTGAGGCACAAGCTACCTCAGAAAGCTGGGCTTTTGTGCAGGACGGGAGGCTCCCCGCCGTTCTCTCTCTAGATTTTAAATCAAGGCTGGCTCAGCAGTTAATTCTGCACCTTGCGAGCAAGCAGAGTGCCCTGTGGAGGTGCACCAGTGTGCAGCAGGCGAGTGTGGAAAGGTGCCATGGCCCACCGGTGAGCGGGGGCAGTGGCTGGATGGTGGATCTGGGCATGGGGGGCGCAGATCCTCAGCGGAATCCGGCTCTGCCGCCTCTGCGTCGACGGCGGGAGCGCCTGGGAGGGTCAGATGGCTTTGACATGGCAGCTTTCCTTTTTCTTGCAGCGTCACATCGTGAGAAGTAGAAGCCAAACAGCACAAGAACGATGCCTGGCAGTAAGTACCGCAGCCCGCTAATAACGTGTTTTTGGGAGCGTCAGATCTTGAATTCGAGAGCCAGTCCGTGGGAAGAAACCTCTTCTGGAAAATGGACCAGCGCATGGTGCATCGCCTCTCTGGAAATGCAGCCCTCCTCGCGGTGGCAGGCACCCTAGATATTCACCAGGAATCTGTAGAAAAACTGGGCTTTGAGGGCAGCTGCTATTGCAAAGACTTCCAGCAGTTCCAGAGTTGGGCCATGATCCGCTCCGCAGCCGCGTGGGGGAAGGTTTCTTTATTTACTTATTTAGAAGGCTTCTATGCCGCCCCATTCGCCGAAGCCTCGGGGCAGCTCACAAAAATAAATAAATAAGCACATTGTAAAGCAATATAATATAATTTGAGTCGACCTGGCCCGAAAAATAAAATAAATAATATTAACAATTAAAATAACATTTGAATAAAAAGGTCTTCACCTGGCGCCGAAAAACAAACAACGACGGCGCCAGGCGGACCTCTCTGAGGAGCTCTGCTCCCTGCGCAAGCTCAAGATGGGAGCGCTCTGGAATGTCATAATGCTGGGAGACAAAAAGCTAATGCTTATCATTCAAGTATGGCTAATCCATTTTGCGTAAAAGGCGTGGCATCATAGTGGGACGAGTCCAGAAGCGCTGATTTCGTCATTTGTGTACAAGCTTGGTAAAGGGTATGATCGCAGTGCAGTGGGGGCCACCATTCCAGACCAAGCAGGGTCCTTTTCTGTGACCTTTAGATTTAAACTTGTGTAGAAGTTGTGAATCCCTGTGCTGAGTCCCGATGAGGATCATCTTTGCTTTTGTATGTTACGTCTCGAATATAAGATCAGTTTCTTTCCTGAGTCACTTTTTTCCCAGGGTTAAAGACATGACTGAATGTCTGAGTTATCCAGGCATTCTCTGCCCCTGCCAGAAAAAACCTCTTTTTAAGAGAAAGGCCGTTACTTAAAGGGGGTGGCATCCTTTTTTAAAATGCCTTCTGTAAGTGAGCAGAGTGACTTTGAACCACCGAATTCACGGCTGGCTGAGCGGCCTCGCGTGTGAGAAGCCCCGTGAGAGCCCCGTGGGCCTTGCTTCTGCTGCCACACGCGTGGCGTCCTGCCCGTCCTTGGCCGTCCTCCCCAGGCATGCTTTCTCAGGGCGAATGGTGCATCCCTTTTCTTGAGTGCGGTGGTGAATTGGCAACTCCTGAAGGCGATGCTCTCAACAAAACAAACGCAACGCTGACACTAAATGCAAAGTGCGACCTAGGCCAGCGTTCCCCAACAGGGTGCCCGCAGACTACAGCCACCCCCCCCCCCTTGCTTGCTCGCTTGCTTGCTTGCTTGCTTGCGTGCTTGGCTGGGGTACTCTGGGAGTTGTAGGCAACGCATCTGGAGGACATTGTGTCGAGGAAGGCTGCGTGAAGGGAGCATTCATGCCTGTCGGACGGGCGGGGGCTGCGTGCGTGGAGGCATCGCAGGCAGCGTCTCCTCCGGTTTGTGTCTGCTCACACCCTTGGGGCATCTGTGGGGCTCTCTCGGAGCCCGTTCTGGAGGACGTCAGGCACGCAGGGGCCAGGGGAGAGATGACCTCCTCGGTGGTGGCCCCTTGTTGTGGAGGGGCTGGCCTGGTGGCTGCACTGTTAGCATTCTGGTGCCAGGCGAAGGCCTTTTGCCCAGGTGTGTTAGAGGCCAAATTCTGGGTTTCATGGCTGCTGGGTATTTTCCCTGAGCTGCCTGGCTCTGGCTTTTAGTCTTTGAAATATTAGCATTGTCTTTTATGTTTTGTAACTGTTTGTATGACAGTTTAGCATTTTAGTGCTGTTTAAAATCTGCCCACTGATCATTCAGTACATAATAAAATAGATAAATAAAAATGCTGTGCGTGCTTTTGCATGACCGAAAATTATGCCCCAAATGTGCTTTGAACGGAATCTTTAAAATGCACGTAATTGAGAAGCATTCTGTTTCGGTCGCTCAGTTCGGGAGTGGTGGTGGTCCCCAAAGCCTGGCGTCGCACACGCTCGTCTGTTGCTTGTCTGGATGCCACGCTGGCCGAGGGATTCTGGCGCTGCCCTCCGACACATCCGGAAGGCGTCTGGAAGTTTGGGCCAGAGTGCTTAAGGGCAGGATCCCAGGCGTATTTAGATGGGAAAGTGGGCAATCACTCCCAGCTAGCCTGATGAGCCAGCACAGCCGCCTGGGGAATGCAGAGTCGTAGAACTTTTTTCTGTTTACACGTGCATTTATTTATTTATTTATTTATTTATTTATTTTTCAATTTATATCCTGCCTTTTTCCTACAAAGGGCTCAAGGCAGCTTCCATAATTTCTCCTCCTCCATCTTATCCCCACAACAACAACCCTGTGAGGCAGGTTGGGCTGAGAGTCTGTGCCTGGCCCAAAGCCACCCAGTTGGCTCCATGGCTGAGTGGGGACTCGAACCCAGATCGTCCGAGTCCCATTCCCACGCTCTTCACCACTACACCACACTGGCTCTCACCACACTGTGCCCCCAAACTTTCTTCCTTTCTTTCTCTTTTTAAAACTGGCTGCTGCTGCTGCGGCGTTGGCGTTTGGCTGCCCAGTGTCAAAACTTGCTGTCGAGCCAGATGCAACATTTTCTGTCTCATCTGCCAGTAGCTTCGGGCTCTCCAGTAAAGTTGGTAGTTGGATCAGAAAAGATACCTTGGTTTGCTTGCATATACTCAGTGCAAAATTATGTTTGAGTTTTGTTTCTGCAAGAAAATTAAGCTCATCTGCTGCGGCTGGACCGTTGCCACTCTGGTCACCATCACCTTGTAAATCAGTTGCACCCCATCTTAGAACCCGCTTCTTCCTTGCTGAGAGTGGAGTTCAAAATACTGCACAACCAGCCTTCTTGTGAGATCAAAAACTCTCTCATGCCTCGTTCACAGCCATTCAAGAAACTTTGGTGGCCGAGTGAGAAACGCTTAACTTACCTCTCGGCGTTGTTGCGAGGATAAACTGGAGAGAGGATTGAGTACCTTGCGGGGGGAAAGCTAGATATAAATATGAACAAGTAAAAGCAGGCTGTAAATAGGAAGAAATGGCTGAAGAGAGATATTTTGCCACCGAACGAAAAGGAGCCCTGCGGCACATGAACGAGTGCCGTTTCTCTTGTGGCACAAGCTTCTGTGGGTTACAGTCTGCTGCGTCCGATGTGCGTTGCCCCCTGAGGTGATGGCGTGGGATGGTGGAGAAGTATTTCTGGACAGGCGCGCCCTCTGGGATCGCAGCCCGGGGGCCACGGCCCTGTCGCGGAGCTCCCCCTCTGTTGCCGCACGTCCCAGTTCCGGCCTCCCGCTTCTCCAGGTAGCTCCAGAAGGAGGCCCGCCAGAGCCCGGAGAGCCCCTGCCAGCCAGTGTTGGTGACGGGGGATAGCAGATGAACCCAGGCTCTGGCTCCAGGCAAGGACAGCTTCCTAACTTTGCAGGGATGCAAAGAGAACTAAAACAAAAAGGCATTTAAAACTGGGGCTGCTGAGGGACACTCTGCACAGTCCCCCGCAGGAAAGTCCCCTGTTGCCTGGTAGGAAAAGCTGAGCTGCAGAGCCGAAGGCGCCTCACCTTGACGAGAGACCCAGGAAGAGGGCTGGCATTTGTCTTCAAGCAATTCGGGGGAAATCTCTCAACGTGTTTGAGGGTTTTCCCTTAGTCTGCCATTATTTGACTGCAAAAGGAGTGCAGCATCTGTAAGTGTGGGCGGGGAGGGAGCGGGGAGAACAGCGTTGCTCATCTGGTTGTGCGTCTCATTAGCAAGTGGAGAGAGGAAGGTGCGCCTGCCTCAGATATCATGACCTAGGGCACCTGGGGCCAGCAGCCTCCTTTCTTTCCAAGACTCTGCATTGTTGATGGAATTGGATACGTGGCCTTCGTGTGCATTGGGTTTCTTGACCTGCGTGTGCAGGGCTACTCTGATAAGGGCTTCTTGCCTGCGCCTGGCTTAGGCATTGCTTACCTCCGGCTGGAAGGAGGCAGGGAATCGCTAGCTGAGGAGCTGTGAGGAAACAGGATGAAGGCATACGTGGCAGTTCCAGTAGCGGAGCAAGAAAAGCCCTACAACTACAACCCCGCCTGGGAGCCCGGGCCCTGCGGGTGCTTTGGTAGGAGAGCTCTCCTGCGCTTCCCCTCCTTTCCCTCCCGGTCGGGTGAGGCCGGTGCAGCTTTCTCCAGATAGCCTTGAGAGTCTCTCCTCTCCTCTCCTCTCCTCTCCTCTCCTCTCCTCAGTTCATGCAGTCCACATTGCTTTTAAAGATCCCACTGGATTGGTCCTCGTTTGAAGAGTCTGTTAGAAGAAGTCATGCATCGTAAATGAGTGCTCACTCCAGTTGCCTGCTCAGAATGTTCACACTGGAGGTGGGATTTCCAGCCTCTTCTTGCTTTTTCTTCCTCCTCCGTGGTTCCCCGGAGACGCGCTTTCCGTGTGCGTTTGTCTTCCTGCTACTTCCGTCAGGTCACCACGCGTGCCTGCTAAGACCTGCCTTGGCTGGGCATGTAGAACAGGTGGCTTCTGGCCATTATGGAGCTCCTCGCCGTCTGTTGCGTATTGTGCTGCAGTCTGGAAATGTGTTGCTCGCTTTGCTGAATTCAGACTGGAAGTGGAAATGGGAAGGAAGGAGACGTGCCTGCGTGGAAGGACAACGGTGAACATTTCCAGAGTCCCTATGGCTTTTCCAGACACCCTGAAGCTGTTTGTTCAGTATGGTCATTTGTGATGGTTTGCTAAGGGATTTCTATCACTAGTTTCCAATTTCTAAAGGTTAAATGGGTAAGGTGGTTGACTTAATTTAGAGTATTAAGACACCTACTCTTTTGGTAGCTAATCATGTCTACCATGTGCTGGACATGCCCATGGTGGGCATGTCGTGAGTGCAGCCGGCTGGAGCCGGGGGTCAGACTAGATGGCCCGAGAGACCCCTTCTGACTTGCTCTGTTTCTGTGTTTCTGTTCTGAGACCCCATCTCATTTGTTTACAGTTGAAATAAATAAACCTTGAATCAACTGTAGATGATTTCGTTCAGCCTTTGGCTCATCGTCCGCACATTTTCTTCCTGCTCCTCTTCCGGTATTATTGATATGTCTTCATTTTTGAGAATTAAGGAACCGTTCACAGTGACAGCATAAGGAGCCCTGTTTTTAAATTCAGTTCACTAGAGAGCAGAACAGTTTGGCTCAGCTGTCTAAATGTACTTTCAAATGTGGTTGCCATGCAACCATTTACTTATGTGATGCCACATTTTTCTGCTCATGAATAAGATTTTATTTATTTATTTATTGCCTTTATAGACTGTCCCATTATCAGTGTCTTCCCAGGTCTTTCACTGTGCATATTTTATTTATTCTTCGGTTACTGCCTTTCTTTACCACCGAATAGCTGACGCTTTCTGGGCAAAATAGTTAAAGCCATAAAATGCAGCGACACGACGCACTGTAAAACACCACTTTTAAAAGTTTGGAACTGCCCAAGCTGTTCCTAGGCATGATAAGGGGTGCGCCTGTGGAACATGCTCACCAAGGAGGTGCTCCTGGCACCATCTTTGTTCTTTTTTTTGGCACCAAGTGAAAACCATTTTAATTTTCCAGACATTTTGATACAGTCGGTAAGATTGGTTTTCATTGTACTTTTATTGCTGCTATGCTGTACATTAATTTTATTACAGTTGCTGTGGGTTGTCAATTTTTGTTGCATTGGTTTTATTGTTTACTGCTTATTTAAATAGGTCGTTTTTATATGTCATTTATTTATTTATTTAGGAGGCTTCTATGCCACCCCGTTCACCAAAATTTTAAATTTCGTAAAATACCCAGAGAGCGCAGGGGGCTACGGGGCAGTATATACGTGTAATAAGTAAATACGGGGTGCTGCTAAGCACGAAAAGCTGTACCTTGTGATCTGAAAGTGGCGTGTCTTCCGCTGGGGTTGTGATGGGAAATGGGGGCAGGAGGGCTTGCCGGGAGGCCCAGTCTCAGCGGTGCCTTGCTGTGGGCCCCGACACGAGCACCGGGTCCTTGTGTGGTTTTCCATCGCTGCGGCCAGAACTGATACCTTTGAGTTCACCATGTACTTGCAGCGCACCAGGGCGCGCATGTGGCAGAAGCTGCATGTGCTCCCGGTGGGGGTGCCTTTTGAGATAACGCCCCCGTGTCTTACGAGCGCCTTGGTTTTCACAGGAGTCTGCTGCTGCTGTGCTGCCCTGCGCCCTCGTTACAAGCGCCTGGTGGATAACATATTCCCCGAAGACCCCAGAGTAAGTGAGGATCTGCACCGTTTTAGCTCCACCTTCATAAGGGGGCTGGAGGCGACTTGGGCATCGTGAAATTCTGGCCGAGCCGCCCCCACTTGTGTGGGCATGCTTACAGCCACTTGCGTCATGCGACTTTCAGGCTTTCGGGGATGCTTAGTTGTGTCCTGTTGTTTAAATCTCATTCTGCAAATCTGGCCTCAATGGGCTCTTGTCCTGGAGAGCCACACTTCAAGCAGCAACTTCAACAGCTCAAGCTGCAGCCCAGAAAAACCAGCATGAGATTCCCAAAGCTTTTCTGGTCATATTCAGAAGGTCTTCCGAAGGACAGGAAAGAATCAGCCAAGGAAATCCAGACGGAGCCCCCCCCCCCCCCCAGCAGAGAAAGTAGCCTTTGATATTTTTCCCTGGGGGAATGCAAAGTCCCCCCCTCTAGTGCTTGGATTGCAGATGCTAATGATCCATAGAATGTACTGCAGAAGCATCAGGGCATCTGCCAGGCCAGGCTGTTTTACTAACTCTTTCTTGCATCTGAATATTAATATTTGTTATTGTTCAGATGCTGAATGCCTTCAGCTGTACCTTTTCGTACAGGAGTCTTCAGGCTGCTGTTTTCAAAATGTGAAAAATCCCAAGCGAGGCTGCCCTGTTTCCCTGCGGCAAAGACTTGCTTATTTTTTTAAAAAAGTGTGTCGAAGGTTTATTTCATTAATCGCCTTCATGCTGCACCTTAATTCTGAGGCGCTCCCGGCAGCTTGCAACACATTCAATAATTCAGTGCACGTGTTATTTCTCCCTCTTGTTGGACGCTCCCGTTTCCACACTCTGTGTGCCGGGTGGCCAGAGACCAAGCCTGGTCCGAGCAGCGCAAGAGAGGCCTGCCGCTGCAGCGGGCGGCTGCCAAGCCCCGGGCGCTTCTGGCCCGCCTGCCAGCCCCTTGGCTGAGGCAGCTCCGGCTGTCGCTGGAAAGCGGAGGAGGGAGGGCTTTTGGGACGGGCGCCGCCAGCCGCTCTGCAGACGCTCCCGCCGCAGCGGCACGGCAACACCGGGCCCTCTCGCCTGCGCAGGATGGCCTTGTCAAAGCCGACATGGAGAAGCTGACCTTCTACGCCGTCTCGGCCCCCGAGAAGCTCGACCGCATCGGTGCCTATTTGGCAGAGCGGCTCAGCAGGGATGTCGTCAGGCACCGCTGTGGGTAAGGCCGCGACGCCCCCTTCGCTTCCGCTCTTCCTTTTGGCCATGCCAGCCTTTGCCTCTCCCGGAAGGCTGTCTGCCTCCTCCCCTGCGGCAAATCGGAATTGCCCCGTAGGCTTGCTGGACGCTGCTCGCCAAGGGGACGTGGGTGGGGCCCTGCCCGTCTTGGGGAGCCGGGCTCCGTGGGGTGGAGTGCGACTGGCCAGCCGGAAGGAGCGCTGCGGGGCCGGCGCCCAAGCCTTCCCTCCCGAGGGGCCGGCATCTTCCCCCTCCGCTTTGACTGTCTCTCAGATACGTCTTCATCGCCATGGAAGCCCTGGACCAGCTCCTCATGGCTTGCCATTCACAGAGCATCAAGCCGTTTGTGGAGAGCTTCCTCCACATGGTGGCCAAGCTGCTGGAGTCTGGAGAGCCCCGGCTGCAGGTCCTGGGAACCAACTCGGTGAGTAGCCCTGCCTGGCTCCTCTGCGTAGCCTGGCGATTTTGGAAGAGCCGTGCAGAGCATCCAGATAGGAAGCCAGAGAGTTGGTCAGTATAAAAATGAATTGAGTCAGCAAAGAAAGAATTAAGGAGGGAGTTAATCGCAGAGCTCTGGGTGTCAAAGCACCCGGAAGCGTTGTCTGGCCCGAACCTGGCTAGCTTAGGGGTCCCGTGTGCATAATAGGGTCATGCCTGGGATGTTCAGGAATTAAGAGCAAGGAAGTGGCAGTGCAGCTCGACCGTTAACGTGGGGCCCAGAGGCAGTGGTGAGCCCCGGTCCATCAAGTGGTCTCCATCAAGACGCTTAGTCTTTCCACGCTGACAGAACACCTATCAGAGCTGCTGGAAAATCCCCGGAAAAAGCACAGGTGGCATAATTTTTTAAGAACTGCGTGTCTCCTCAGTGTGATTCAGGCCAGCCAAATTTTCTCACAAATGTTTCCTCCCCAGGCTGGCCCTGCAAAACTGACCGTGGTGGTCCTAGAAAGGAGGCTGTCGATGGGCAAACTAGCTTTAAGCACAGATTGGGGCGGAAGAAAGCCCGGGGCTGCTTCCAAAACGCCACAGCGCATTTTGGTCCTGCCCCTTGAAATGCATCCTCCGTCACGGGTGAAAACCTTAGAAGCCTTCAGACCCTGCTCCGAGGCCCCCTCTGCGTGGCTGGCCAGTGCTGCAGTTTTCTCGTGTCGCCACGGGGGCTGAGGGTTCTCCTGTCTCTTCAGCAGACCTGTGCAAGCCTTTAAATGGCCTTTATTAGTTGGCCTTTATTTGCTAAGTGGAAGATGCAGTCCTCCTTCATCCTGGCAGCTGCATTAGTGATGAGCTCTGAGAGAGCTTTGTCCTTCTGCGGCCTGGCCGTCACCCTACCTGCTGTGATACAGTTTCACAGTAACAGGACCCGGGCGCCGGCCGCTGAAGGGCCGCAGCCTCCTGCAGGGAGACTCGGAGCAGCCAGAAGGCAGAGGAGTGCTTGAGAGTCAGGCTTGGTGTGACGCTGGAACCAAGTGGTCGGGTGGTCTGAGAATAAAGCCTGGGAAGCCAGGCTGGTCCGTGCTCCGGGTCTCCCATGGGCTACCTACTTTGCATGGGTTTAAAATATGTATATTCTGCCTTTTCATTTCAAAGATATTTATGGCCTAATACAAGTTTGCTTAAAATCCAATAAAACAAACATACCCAATCTAAATTATGTGAAGTACTGGTTCCCCTTTACTCAGCACTGGCCTCACCTGGAGTCTCGTGTCCTGTTCTGGTCACTGCACTTCAAGAAAGACACAGACAAGCTGGGAGGGCAACCAGGATGATCCGGGGACTGGGACAAAGCCCCGTGAGGAGAGGCAGAAAGGACCGGGCATGTCTGGCCTCCAGAAGGGCAGACTGAGGGAGATAGGGTAGCACTCTGTGAGTGCTTGAAAGGGTGTGACAGAGCAGAAGGCCAGGCTCTCTTCTCGATCGTCCCGGAGTGCAGGACACGGAATCACGGGCTTGAGTGACCCGAGGCCGGATTCTGGCTGGACGTCAGGAGGAACCTCCTGGTCCGTGAGAACTGTGTGACCCAGGGAGGCGGTGGCTCTTCCGCACTGGGGGCATTCCAGATGCAGCTGGGCAGCTTCACTGGGAGTCCTGCACTGAGGAAGGGGCGATGGGGGACTGGACCTTCTGCCTCTTCCAACTCTGTGATGCTGTGAGTCTAATCCGTGTAACCACAGAGCAAAGGATGTGCAGTGCAGACAGTGACAGAGCGGTGAAAAAGGCAGAGCCGCTGCGCTTGGAAGCCCAGGCCTGTGGAGCTGACACCCCTTGCAGGGCAGGTGTTCCGCAGTGGGGGGCCGCCCCAGGTCAGGCCCCCGCTTCTGGGCACCGCTCGTCCCGGGGTCTCTGAGGGTGATCTTGCTGGCAAGGTGTGTTTCCCCACTGCCACAGCTGCATTTCAGCAGCTAAGCAGCTTTCCCAGGATTCCCGAGAGGTAGATCTTGCTAAAAACACCACTTGTGTATTTGCCATTTCCGGAATAGTTCCCGGTGGTTTGTCTCGAAGTGGCAGGAACACCAGACCTGGCCGCATGGAGGCCGCTGGAAGAAAGGTTTGAGGCAGGGGAAAGGTGCGGCAGCCTTTGGAGAAAAGCCTGGCCTGGCTTTTGCCGCAGTTTCCGTTTGTGCATTCAGGAACAAGCCGGCGCTTGGGCTCCTCCGCCAGAGGAAGAGGGTAGCAGCGCAGGGATGCTTGGCTGCGAAGCGAGCGGGGCAGCAGGCGGCCCTTCCCGGGTTCCCGCCTCCCCTTCCGCCAAGCTGTGGGAAGCAGATGGCACATGCTTTGGAAGGCTGGCAGCTGGGGGGGCCCTGGGCGCTAAGCCTTTGGGCGCGATCTCAAGTCGAAGCTGCCCCTCACCGCGCCGCCCCCTCCGTCCCCCACGCAGTTTGTCAAGTTCGCCAACATCGAAGAGGACACGCCGTCCTATCACCGGCGCTACGACTTCTTCGTGTCTCGCTTCAGTGCCATGTGCCATTCCTGCCACAGCGACCCGGAAATCCGGAACGAGTGAGTAGCAGCGGATGGGGGGGGGGGGCGTCCTGGGAGGGGCTGCCTGCCTGCGGGGGCCTGCGCAGAGTCATCCCCGCCCGCTGCTGCTGCGGCTCGCACGGGGTCATGGCTGCAGAGGCTGCCATGCGACTGGATTGGGGGAGTCCACAAGGCCGGCCGGCCTGTGTTGGTCCTTCGAGAGGCCCGAGGGAGGAGCTCGCTTCCCCTGAGCTTGTGCAGCGTTGCCTGCCCGGCCCACCGGAAGCCATTCCTGCTCGCCAGAGGCTGCCTGGCAGGCGCCTCGCTGCGAACTGAGCCCAGCTCTCCTCTAGCAGGTCAGCTCTGCAGCTTCACTGCTTCTGCAAACCGTGGCGCCATTTGTGGCAAGCTGCTTCTGAAAAACCGACCACTTAGCAGGGTTATCAGAACATTGAGCATTACAGGCAGTCCCCGAGTCTCAAACACCCGAGTAATGAACAGCTTGTCCTTATGAGCAAACTGCCATGCAACCCATTAATTTTTTAAAAATACTGCAGAAAATCATCACTATAGAGACAGACGTGAAAGGGGGGAGAGGGAGCCCCTCCAAAGCGTGCCTTTCTGCCCCACCCATCAGGAGAGGGGAATCCCTCCGGCACTTCCCTGGTGCACAGAGGTGGCCCTGGTGGGCTCAGATGGGGTATTTGTGGTTTTCCCACTTTCACAGGGGCACTGCGCCTGCCACCCGGCAGATGTGGAGGGCTGGCTGCACGTGACCCGATTTACGTGCAACTCTGATTGAAGGCGCATTTCCGTTTTCGTAATCCGGGGACTGCCTGCCTGTGTTGCAACCTTTCTGCTTCTTCACCAGCCGTGGGGCCCGTTTTTTGCTTGGCGCTCTGGTGTGTGCGCGTGCGTGTGTGTGTCCATGTCTTTTGAGAGGACGCACAGTCCCTTCATAGCTGTGCCACAAATTGTCTCAGCGCTGGGGACTACGCCATCGTCACACCTGCAGAGGGGGACGGGGAGCTCAGGCCCGGGGGCCTCTCGCCAGTCACTCAAGTGGGTGTCGGAACGGGAGGCCCCAGGCTGAGCTGATCAGCTGTGGGCAGCTGGGAGGCGTGGGAAACAGCGCACCTCCTGACCACCGGCCTTTGCCATGGGGCACTTCCGGGGCTGCATTTGTGGGAGAGGCCGACCCTGTTGCGTTTTCCGTGGGAAAGCAACGGGAGGAGGGCTCCCCTTCTGCTCTGGCCACTCCAGGGGCTGGCGGTCTTTGCGCATTGCTCTCTCCCCGAGCACCCTCCCGCTGACGGTGCGGTAAGCGGCCCACGGTGCTCCGAGGAGGGAGCAGCCATAGTACAGACTCGGCGCCGGCCTTTCCGCAGCCATTCCAGGAGGCACGTGGCGTTCAGTCAAGGCGTTTCAGATTGCAGAGCAGGGTCAAGGAGAGCTGTGGCGCCACGGACGGTGCACACAGAACAGAGCCCGAAAGCGAGCGCACTGTGCTCTTGCCCTTGAGAGCAGACCAGCTCTGTGGAGCGCGGCTTGGCTGGGGGCCCACAAGCTCAGCATCTTCTCCCCACACAGCTTAAAGGCAGGGCTGATTTTAAAGAGAAGGTAAGGCGGTGGTTCCGGTGCCTGATCATCCGTTAGGACTCTAAATAAACAGAATGGCCCACGAGAAGCATGGCAGGAGGAACCGGGCATGTTTGCGTCGCAGCGGGAGCCCGTGCCGGTCGAGGAGCCGCGTCAGAGGCCCCAGAGCAAAACTGGGCCGGCTCCGGTTCATAGGCCGCCTGGGCCGTCCCCGTGCGGCGTCCGTCAACACGGGCCAGTCTGTGCCTGGGCAGAAGCATTTGCTCCAAAGCCGCAGCTGCTGGCTCGCTAGGCCCACGGCCCTTCGGCCAGGCATGCCTCGAACCGAGTTCCTTTGCTTCTTCGTGCCGTGGAAATGTCTCCGCCTTTTCTGCCAGGATCCGTATTGCTGGAATCCGGGGCATCCAGGGAGTGGTCCGCAAAACGGTGAACGACGAGCTCCAGGCGACCATCTGGGAGCCTCAGCACATGGACAAGATTGTCCCCTCGCTGCTTTTTAACATGCAGAAGCTGGAAGAAGTGGACAGGTACGTCTGTCTCGGGGCCCCGCCCCGCCTGCCTCTGGCCACCATCTCCCGCCATGGCGGCAGCACGCTGACTGGGCCTCTTCTTGGGCAGCCCGGGCGCAGTGGAAGCCCTCGGCTTCTTGGGATCTCTGGGGTGGAAGCCCGGGTGCCGTATCCGACTGTGTGCTTTGTTCTAGCCGCATCGGCCCACCCTCCTCTCCAACGGGAGGCGACAAGGAGGAGAATCCGGCCGTGCTGGCTGAGAACTGCTTCCGAGAACTGCTGGGCCGTGCCACCTATGGGAACATGAATAATGCGGTCAGGCCAGTCTTCGCGTAAGTCGGAAGCCTCCAAAATGCTCTGGATTTTTCCAGGAGCTGGGATTAAGCTTCGTCCAGGTGGCAAAGCTCTGCTAGGGCTGAGCGTTGGTCTCTGACCTGCTGCATTTCTCTGCGTGTTGCTGCCCTTCCTCGGCAGCCATCCCTGTGTGTGTGCCGGAGGCGAGCCCTGCGGAGGGTTCTCTCTAGCCAGAGCGTCGGAGCAGCGCCGCACGGGGTAGAGCACTGACTTGGACGGCGGTTGCTGTTCAGACGTGGCCTTGAACAAGTTGCTTCGCCTGCCTTAGTGTCCAGAGAAAATGGTGCCCTTTGGAGTGGAGCGCAAATGTAGCCGCTTTGCACGCAGAATTGTCTCCTGGTTTCCGCTGAGCAGGGAGGGAAACGGCCTTCCAAGCTGGCCCTCTCTGTGCCGTCATGGGCCGCGTTCCCACACCCACCAGGGCTTGTTGAGAAATTAAGACAAGCCGGCAAAGGCACGGCCCATCAGCCTCCCTGGTGTCATTTTTGTAAAACGCTGAACTGATGGCAGGTGCATCATAAATAATAAAATAATAATTGCTTGTTTTAACAGACATTTAGACCATCACAAGCTGTGGGATCCCAATGAATTTGCTGTCCACTGCTTTAAAATCATTATGTACTCGATACAGGCAAGTGCTCTTTGTTCTTGTTTCATAATTAAACAAAAATGTTTCAGCCTATTAAGATGAAGGAAAAAGTAAGGCCGGAATCAGCCCCTTTAGATTTGTTACATCAGGTTTGCAACGTCAGAGGAAAATGAGACACCCTTGTTAAATACTGGACTCTGCGGAGCATTATTTCAACAGCTTCAGCATCTAGGAAGACTTCAGCTACCAATTAGCTTCTATTGGTGATTAATACTTTTCAGAATGAGGCCCAGTTCAGAATGAGGCCCAGTTCACACATCACAGCTACTCTGTTTGAAAAAACCTGTAATCAGATCACAAAATGCTTTCCACAGACCAGAAATGGCGCTTCGGCTGAGAGCATGTGGGCTTGGCACTGTCCAGATGCTCGCATCATCTTGCCTCCTGCGAGCTAGACTCCCAGGCGTTCAGTGGCATAAGGAAGATCCCCTTGCTCCTTATTCTAAATTGTGCGTTTTTAAGAATTCCTGGTTCAGATTTCACTGTTTTCTAGCTATAACAGAGAGGGATGCAGGTGGCGCAGTGGCTTAAACTGCTGTGCTGCTGGGCTGGTGGATCGAAAGGTCGCCGGTTCGAATCTGCACAATGGGGTGAGTTCCCGTTGCTCCGTCCCAGCTCCTGCTGACCTTGCAGTTCAAAAGCATTCAAATGCAAGTAAATAAAAAGGTACCACTTTGGTGGGCAGGTAACAGTGTTCCGTGCACCTTGGTGTTTAGTCATGCCGGCCACATGACCAGGGAGACTGTCTGCGGACAAACGCCGGCTCCCTCGGCCAGGAAACAGAGAGGAGCACCGCCCCCTAGAGTCAGGCATGACAGGACTTCACGTCAAGGGGAAACCTTTACCTTTAACCTTTAGCTATAACAGAAATACACTTCTTAATTTGTTGCCAACCATTAACATAAGCAGAACTTTAAGTCCACTTTTGACATCGACTGATGGATTGACCTTCCAAATATACTTTATATGCAAATAGCTTTGTCTGTTTTCTCAATGTATGTAAAAACTAACAACCCCTCTCTGCTGTTTTGTTTACTGACTGATAACGGATCCTGTGGCTCAACACAGCTTCTTAACCTAGTATTTTCTGCTCTTTTAAATCGTTCCTGCGATTTTTCTGCAACAGTGCTTTTTCTGCACTGCCAGCCCCCCTGCCTGTTTCTTCGGTCTCCCTTTCATGGTATTCCTTCTGCGAACCGAACCAAACCGAACCTCCTCCCTCACCTGGATCACACGCCTCTTGCCTCACTTGGAGAACCTGTGAGCAGGACAAGGAGAGGCTTTCTGTGTAGCACCGACCGGGCGTGCGAGGACCATGCCGAGCTCACACTGGGCGCTGTCGGCCTTGGGTGGGGGCGGCCAGCTGCGGAGCGGCCGCTGTGGTTCTGGGGCGTGTGAACCCAGCCGCGTCACTTCCTTCCCCCTCCCAGGCGCAGTATTCTCACCATGTAATTCAGGAGATCCTGGGGCACCTGGACAGCTGCAAGCGAGATTCCCCCCGAGTGCGCGCAGGGATCATCCAGGTGCTCTTGGAGGCGGTGGCCATCGCGGCAAAGGGGTCCATCGGTGAGTGTGGCGGCGTGGGCCCGTCTCGAAATGGGGGGGCTGGAAAGGGCGCTTTCTGCCCCATGGCCTGGGGCCACTGCTCCTTGGAAGCACGCGGGTTGGAGGGAGGAGTAGCCAGCGCATCCCACCATTCGCAGTGGTTGGAAGCTTTCTGTTGCAGACTGAGCCGTCCCCACACAGGCCCTTGACAGACGTGTGCCAGCGGAGCCGATGCTCAGCCCGGATGTGTGTAGCGGCTCCTTTAACATTCAGGTGCTACTGAACATGATATTAGAGCAACCCCAGTGCCTCTCCTCACTGGAATCTCCCCAGACCCCACCATCTATGCCTGAGGCCTTCCTCTAAAGGGAGGCTCGGGGTGCCGGCCAGGGCAGGGTCCCTCCCGGCGGTGGCCCCCAATTCTAGGATGATCCCTCCACCAAAGTCTGCCAGGGGCCCATCCTGTGCTCTTTTTGGCACCAGATTAACACTACTCCCCAAACCCTGCCATTTCATGGCATATGATGGGACCTGCCGGTTGTTTAAATGGGTGCAGTTTTCACATACATGTTTTCAACTTGTTTAAACCAGCCTTCTCCAACTTGATGGCCTTCAGAGGCGTGCGGACCGCAACTCCCAGAATTCCCCTTCAGCAGGGCCGTTGATGGGGAATTCCGCAGTCCAAGTGTGTCTGGAAGGCACAAGGTTGGGGAAGGCTGGTTTAAAGTGTTTGAGCTGGTATATAGTGAAATGCTATGGGATGTTGTATCTATATTGTTACTGTATTGGGGCTGTATGTTTTATGACTTTCTGGCTGCCGCGCTCTCTCTCTCTCTCTCCCTCTCTCTCTCACGCGCGCTCTCTCTCTTTCTCTCTGTGTGTATTTGGAGCAAGGTGTGTGAGCTGCACACTAAAAGAGAGTTCGATCCGTTAGCGAGGAGGTGTTGCGAATGTGTCAAGGCCGACCTGCGGTCTTGGAACCTTTGTGACAGAGACAGCATGTGCTGGAAAATGCTTGTGCTCCTCGCCAATCGCGGCGGCCCGGGCAGCGAGGTGGGGAGGCGCCATGCGCAGTCTGACCCCGGCCACCCTCTTTAGCGTGTGTGCCAAGGTGGCCGCAGGCAGGATTTCCGGCTCCGGCGGCAGCCCGCTTGCCCCTCCGTCCTGGCTCCTGGTTTCCGTGCCGCACGGGCGGTGGGAAAGGTGGGTTGTCTCGCAAACGGGCGCCGCTTGTCGCGCAGGCCCAACCGTCCTGGAGGTGTTCAACACGCTGCTGAAGCACCTGAGTCTGAGCGTGGATCTCGAGCTGGGCAGCAGGCGCGGCTCGGCGGGCAGCACCAGCCTCAGCATCCGCTCGAAGGACAGCGACGAGAAGATCGTCCAGAACGCCATCATTCAGACGATCGGTGAGGCTCCGTCCGCGCGGGCGTGCTAGAAGGGGCGACCCCTTGTCGGTGGGTGATGCCCGCATTGTCACCTTGCTGTGGCAAAGGGCGTGAGACGCCCCTCGTGCTCCCCTTCCGTTTCGTCCCCACAACAGCCCTGTGTGGGGAGCTAGGCAGAGAAGTCCTCCCCGGCCCGGGGCACCGAGGAAGCTCCAGGACGAGGGGGACGTTGACCGGGCCTCCCCAGTCCACGCCCCCCCACAGGGCGCTGGCTGTGTTGGCTCACAGATTCCGTGCGAACCAGGAGACACTGGTTTAATTGCAGCCCACGAGGATGACGTGTGGGGGATGGGGGAGCGGGGGGATGGCAGCCGGGGCTCCTTGCCAGCTACGTGGATCGTGGCGCATGAAGCGTGGGGGCTCGTCTGAGCGGGGAAAGTGACTCAGGCTCGTTGGCACAAAGCAGCTGGTCTTTCGGAAGATGAGGGAGGGAGACGAGCCGGCAAGATGGGCCCAGCTCCGTCAGAGCTCCGAGGCCTTTCTGCGTGGCGAGCGGTGGGGCAGCAGGTGGTTCCCTGTTCCTCCCATTCCTTTCTGTCCTGCAGGTTTCTTTGGGAGCAACCTTCCGGATTACCAGCGGTCCGAGATTATGATGTTTGTCATGGGGAAAGTCCCCGTGTTTGGGATGTCGACCCAGACCCTGGACACCAGCCAGCTCGGGTGCCTGCCTTTCCCCCTGTCCCTTTTCTTCTTCCAGGACGTTCAGAGAGCTGCTGGGACACTGCTTACGCATAAGCCATGCTTCCCTTGGCGTTTTAAAGGGTTGTGTGAGCCCCAAAAGACAGGCCTCTGTCCCGAGGAACTCCCAGTGCACTGTTTGGACTGTGGGGGGAGAGGAGGGGCACGTGTGTGGGGTGCTGCTCAGTTCAGGAGGAGCAGGATCACGGAGTTAGCATAAGACGAGCATCAGGCTGGGCATCAGGAAGAGCTTCCTCACTGTCAGCGCGATGCGACAGCGGGACCAGCTGCCCCGGGGGGGGGGGGGGGCTCTCCCACGCTGGAGGCATCCAGAAAGAGGCTGGGCAGCCCCCTGAGCGGGGTGGTGTGACGTGGTGCCCTGCACCAGCAGGGGCTGGGCCTGAGGGCCTTCATGGCCCCTGCCAGCTCTGCTGTTCTGTGAAGCCCTGCAGGGTCAGGCCGGAGACCACCTTGTCCCGCACCAGGTGCACACGGTGGCAGAGCAGCTGCTCCCAGGACCCTTCAAGCAGGTTGCGTGCAAGCGCTGGGCCTCCCGCGCCCCTCGGTAACCTGTGTGTGCAGGCGGCTGCCTCTGGTGGAGGAGGAGGCACGTGGCCCACAGGGCTAGGAGCCACGGAGAGCCCGCCCCTCCTCTGGGAGTCTGTCTGATCCCCTCTGAAAGCCCTCCAGGCTGGTGGCTCTCCACCACCACCTTCGGGGCTCCTGGCACTGGACTTGCGGAGGAGTGCTGCTCTGCCCCCAAGTGCCCAGTGTGCCCCAAGGCCGCCTGCCTGCCTGCCCGCCCGCCCGCGCTGGGGCCCGGCACCTCACGCTGCGAGGCCACGGCGCAGAGAGCAGTACGGGCAGGTGCCCGCAGCCGCAGCCCGGCTTGGCCTGGGAATAGCCCCTGGACTATTCCCAGTGGGTGCCCGTCTGCCCCCTGCCCACGGGGGCCGAGGCGCTCCCGTGCCCGCGTTCGCCGTGCTCATCGCGCCGCCCTCTCTCCCCAGCGCCCTGGGGACGCGGAGGGTTCAGGCCATGCTGTTGCGCTCCCTGCTGATGGTAAGTGAGCCGGCCCCTGGGGGTGGGCCGTGGCGGGGCACGGCGGCCTTCGCAGGCGCAGAGGGCCAGCTGGCCGGGGACGGGGGAGCCGCACGCCGACGCGCCCCAGGGCCCCGGTGCGAGGGGGGCTTCCTTGCACTCGCATCCTCCCATTCCAGCTCCGCGTGGCCTGCTGCCCGTGAAGGGGCGGGCCGTGTGGGCCACGCAGGCCCCGCCCCTCCCGCCATGTCGGGCGTTGCCTGGGCGGAGGGGGCCTGTGCACCAGGTCCGTGGGGCCAGGAGGGGTGGGCGGGCCTCCCAGGCCACGCTCCAGGCCTCCCGCCGTGGCACCCACAGCTCCCGGCAGGGCGCCTGAGCCTTACTGTGTGCAGAGCCCCTTACTGTGGGGCGCTGGCCTGGTCCTCCGGGGCCGGGGGCCAGGATCGCGAGGGCCAGTTTGGTCTGCGTGAGGGGCGTGCCCGCGGGCCCGGCCGCCGCTGGTCCGAGTGTCGCGGATGGTGCTTCATCGGTGCCGTGGGCTCTCGACTTCACCCGCTCGGCAGGTCACCTCCGGCTACAACGCCAAAAGCATCGTGACTGTCCTCTCGGCGCCGTTTCTCGATCCCCTGCTCTCCTCCTCACTCATGGAAGACTGCGAGCTCCGGCAGCTGGTCCTGGAAATACTGCACAATCTTATCGATCGGCATGACAACCGAGCAAAGCTCAGAGGAATCAGGTGGGGCGTGCCGAGTTATAAGTAATACTTCGCATTAGGCAGCCTCACCTGACACTAAACCGAAAGTTCAAGGACAGGCTGGACATGCACATGGCAGGCATGTCGTGAGCGGAGCTGGCTGGAGCCGGGGGTCAGGCTAGGTGGCCCGGGAGGCCCCTTCTGACTCGCTGTTTCTATTCTTCTATGAGAGAGAAGAAGTGAAGATGACAAAGTATAAATCTGTGAACAGCCTCTTCTCCTCACAGCCACGGTGATTACGACGGAGGTTATTTGCGAAGTAAACGATCACTCTGTTCCATTTCCAGAATAATACCTGATGTGTCCGATCTGAAGATAAAGCGAGACAAAATTTCACGGCAGGATGTGAGCTTCATGAAGAAGGTAAGAGCAAGGATGGGTTCGTTGTCGGTTACAGAGCCCTCCTAGCAACCCCCTTCCCTTCACCTGGTGGTTTCTGCATCCCTGGATAACTTGCTGAAATGGGCTGGCCGCACCCCACTGAGGCACCTGCAAACAGGCGGAGCAGCTGCCGCTTCCCTGGGCCGGACCCTGTTGGCCCGACCGGGCGGCTGTGTGGGTGTCCAGCAGGCATCAGCCGTGCACGCCGAGCCGAGCTGCTTTTCACAGGAGGGGCCGGGGCGGTGAGGTTGCTTGCAGGTGTTTCCCGTTACGACAGCAGGGGGCTCCTGCTGGGCCGAGGGAGGTGATGAGACGCGGCTGGACAAATGAGAGAGGGAGCCGCTGAGGAGGACAGAGATGGGGCGTTGTCAGAGCGGGGCTCCGCAGGAGCACACGCCGCCGCCGCCTCGGGAGTGCCGCCTGGCCCAGCCTGGTCTAGCCTGAGGCAGAGGCCTCGGTGCTGCCTGGCCCTCGCTTCCTGGGAGACGCAGGGGGGGATGTGGGGCAGCAGCAGAGGCTTCCGGAAGCGGCTGGTGTGGGGTCGGCCGGGGTGCGGGAGGTCGCCGCCAGGGAGGAGGTTACGCGCTGGTCACGAGCGCGTGGGAGAGGGTGCTGCGGGCTCTCCCGGCCACGCCACTCCCTCCCAGCCTCCACCGGCCGCCTCCTTCCCCGCCGTCCGCAGCACGGCCAGCAGCTCTACAGGCACGTCTACCTGGGCTGCAAGGAGGACGACAACGTGCACAAGAACTTCGAGCTGCTCTACACGTCGCTGGCGCTGATCACGATTGAGCTCGCCAACGAAGAGGTGGTCACGGACCTCATCCGCCTGGCCATCGCCTTGCAGGTAGGCAGCCGTGCCCCTCCCTCGGCCGGGTGCTTCTGCCAGGAGCGCAGGTGGTGTGCCGCGCGCACCTCTGGGCTAGCGCTTCCGGGGACCCGCGCTGGCGGCATCCTCGGCCCGCACGACGGCCCCTCTCTCCTGCCCAAGGACGTCGCCATCCTCAACGAGGACAGCCTGCCCATGTTCAGCCGCTGCAGCATCATGGCCCTGGTTGCCGCGTACCTCAACTTCCTGAGCCAGATGATCGCCGTCCCGGCCTTCTGCCAGCACGTCAGCAAGGTGCGTGGCCGTGCCCCCCGCCCCCCCGCGCACTGGGAAGGGTCCGCCACGCCCCCCGGAAGCGTCCTCTGGCCGCGCGCGCGGTTGGCCGTGTGGCGGTGCCTCCCCTGCCTCTGGCCCTCGCCCGAGGGCCGGTCCCCTCCCCTGGAGACAGCCCCCCCCGCGCTGTCCTCGCGGGAGTTAAGCGCACAGCAAGGCCGCTGAGCCTGGGCTGGGTGCAGGGGGCACCTCTCGGGGTGCATGTCAGACGCATCCACGCGCGCTCTCCTCTGAGGGGCTGCACCACAGCAGGGATGTCCGCAGACGCTCTCGACTTAGGATTAGCAAAACCGGCTGTTTGCCCGCTGTTGGAATGAATCCAGCCCCAGAAGGCGGGAGTCGCCCCGTTCAGCGCACCTGATTATGTTTCTGCTCTTCAGGTCATTGAAACGAGAACTATGGAAGCGCCGTACTTTCTGCCAGAAACCGTATTCCGGGACAAGTGCAGGTAAATGGGTGCTGGGTGGGTGCACTGGGGGGGCAAAATGGAAGGTGACGCTTGCGCAGGCCTGGGAAGAGTGCCCGGAGCAGGTGCGCGTGGGGCCCGGCTGCTCTCTGGCAGCCTGAGCGCATCTTTCCCCCTTTGCTGCGTCCAAATGGATCCTCTCGGCAGCCAGAGGCGGGATTCGCTTCACTGCAGGAAAGCGGAGGAACGCAGACCTTTGCGGCCTGTGGGTCCGCTCTGCCGACCCTCTATCAGCCCGAGGCCTGAATCCCATTTCAGAGAAGGGCTCGGGAGCTGCCACCGCCAGCAGGCAGGGTTAGCGTCAGACTGTCCCACAAATTTTTAGGTGAGGCATTTCTGCCTGTTGGGATGGGGGAAGCATCCTCACAGAGGTGGAAAACCCAGCAAATGATGGCCGGGGGGGCGGGCACGGCCACCCCCAGGAACGCCCAAGGGGCAGGCGTAGGCACAGGCTCCGCGGGGCCAGATTTTTCCACCCCGCCACTCTCCGTTAACACCGGCCTCCTCCTCCAAGCGCCGGTCCTTTTCGGGCCAGCAGGACACGATCCACGCACAAGAGGGAGGAACACCACACTCGGGAGCCCCAAGATTTGCAGAATTTTAAAAACTTTGGGGCCAGACCCAAAGAGGGAAGTCCCACACCCAGTCCAGCACTGCGGATGCTCAGGCGACACGCGATGGTGGCTCTTGGGGAGGAGGGCGATGGAGCGGCTTGCCCGGGAGGATGGGGCGGCTGGTGGGAAGCCCGGCGGGAGCAGCGCCCCTGGCAGCATTTCGCCACGGGTCCCAGTCGGAGTGCCTCTTTTAATTTCTCTTTGCTTTCTGCAGTCTTCCCAAAACCTTGGACAAGGATGACAAGAACTTGTTTTTCCTGACTCACAAGATCGCTGAATCTTTGGGCGGCAGCGGGTATAGTGTGGAGAGGCTTTCTGTACCTTACGTGCCCCAGGTGACAGGTGAGCCATGGCATCTGACCGCACCTGCAGGCCCGCGCGCCTGCCTGCCTTCTGCCCAGTTATCTGCCACGGGCCTCCAGGCGGGTGGACAGCAGAGGCACCCGCAGCTCTGCTCCCGGAGCTTTCCTTCTGCACCCGTCCTCCCCTCACAGCATGGCCTGCTCGTCTTGGCGCTCTAGCTGAGTATCAGTTCACCACTCGTGTGGCGGTCCCATTCGACAGAGGGCTGCCAGAATCATTGCCCCGCCTGTCCTTCCACAACTTTTCTTGGAAATCCTGAACTCTGGATGTAGGAGGAGAACTGAAAAGCAGTGACTAAAATCCGCGTGGGCACATATATTTCGTTAAGCCCGAGTGTGGCCCCCCGGTCTCCTAACGGAGAGGTGTGGGCAGTGCCAGCGTCTGCAGGGGGGCTCCCTTCCCATGCCCTCCCACAATGAGGCGAGGGCTCGTTTTTGTTCCTCCTGTGTGCAGATGAGGACCGGCTGTCCCGGAGGAAGAGCATTGTGGACACGGTGTCGATTCAGGTGGACATCCTCCCCAGCGGTGGCGGTGCGGAGGACAAGGTAGGCCCCCGCTGTTCGTTCCTGCAGTGGAACCCGAGAGAAGCTTCCGCCTTGCCCCTCTCCTGGCAATTCCGCACGGTGTGGAATTCCGTGACGCCGACGTGTTCTGGGATGGGCGGTGTTTGTACAGCACATTCCTTGGAACTCGGGCGACACATTTCAGAACGTGAAATGCTGGAAGAGCAAAATTCCCGTTCTGATGTGCATCGTAGGTTCGCAGGTGCTCAGCTTCTGTGGCCATGGGCTCTTCTAGCCATGGCCGTCTTCAGTCTAAGCCAGTGGTGGATCACCTGTGGCACGCGAGCCACAGAGGGTATGCAGAGCCCTCACTGTCGACACGTGAGCCAAGTCCCCCCAGCATTGCCCCAGCAGCCGAGCATCGGGTAACAGCGCACATGGGGGCCCTGCGCGTGCTCGGAAAGGAGTAGCGGCGCCAGGCGATGATGTCATGAGCCGCGACTCATGAGCTGCCACTCGTCTGAGCTTTCACATGGCTGATCAGTGCGTTGCCAAGGATATATTTATATTTGTTTGAACAGGCCGTTTCAGGTTTTATTTCAGTGCTGGCACTTTGCGATAAATAAGTGGGGTTTGGGTTGCAGTTTGGACACTTGGTCTCTAAAAGGTTTGCCATCACTGGGTTAGGGTAAGAAAAATGAGGGGCCCTGGCATGATTTTGATGATTGGAATGTGTCTAGAATGGGTAGAAATGATGAGCTGCACAGAAAAAGCTGCTCAAGGCAGGCTTTTTCAAAATCCCTCATCTCAATGGAACTTTCGCCCTATATTAGGGTTAGGGGTGTGCACCAGGGTAGGGTTAGGGTTAGGAAAACGAGGTGTCCTGGCATGATTCTGCTGGTTGCAATGCAATTTAGAAGGGGCAGAAATGATGAGCTGTGCAGAAAAAGCTGCTCAAGGAAGGCTTTTTCAAAATTGCCCTCTCTTCAGTGGAACTTTAGCCCTATATTAGGGTTAGGGGTGTGCACCAGGGTAGGGTTAGGGTTAGGAAAACGAGGTGTCCTGGCATGATTTTGATGGTTGCAATGCGTTTAGAAGATGCAGAAATGATGAGCTGTGCAGAAAAAGCTGCTCGAGGAAGGCTTTTTCAAAATTGCCCTCTCTTCAGTGGAACTTTCGCCCTATATTAGGGTTAGGGGTGTGCACCAGGGTAGGGTTAGGGTTAGGAAAACGAGGTGTCCTGGCATGATTCTGCTGGTTGCAATGCGTTTAGAAGGGGCAGAAATGATGAGCTGCGCAGAA
>NW_025336455.1:1836825-1893031 GCF_004798865.1 Varanus komodoensis
TCAATGGAACTTTTACCCTGTATTAGGGTTAGGGGTGTGCACCAGGGTAGGGTTAGGGTTAGAAAAATGAGGTGTCCTGGCATGATTCTGCTGGTTGCAATGCATGTAGAAGGGGCAGAAATGATGAGCTGCGCAGAAAAACCCACTCAAGGAAGGCTTTTTCAAAATTGCCCTCTCTTCGATGGAACTTTAGCCCTATATTAGGGTTAGGGGTGTGCACCAGGGTAGGGTTAGGGTTAGGAAAACGAGGTGTCCTGGCATGATCCTGCTGGTTGCAATGCGTTTAGAAGGGGCAGAAATGATGAGCTGTGCAGAAAAAGCTCCTCAAGGCAGGCTTTTTCAAAATCCCTCTCTTCGATGGAACTGTCGCCCTATATTAGGGTTAGGGGTGTGCACCAGGGTAGGGTTAGGGTTAGGAAAATGAGGTGTCCTGGCATGATTCTGCTGGTTGCAATGCGTTTAGAAGGGGCAGAAATGATGAGCTGTGCAGAAAAAGCTGCTCGAGGAAGGCTTTTTCAAAATTGCCCTCTCTTCAGTGGAACTTTAGCCCTGTATTAGGGTTAGGGGTGTGCCCCAGGGTAGGGTAAAGGTTAGGAAAAGGATGTGTCCTGGCATGATGTTGATGGCTGGAATGTGTTTAGAATGGTCAGAAATGACCAATTCCCTCTTCCCCCGCCAAGCTGCTGTTTGAAACACCATAAGGGAAACCCCACTGGCATGGAGGAAGGGCTCCTTCCTTCCCGGGACCAAGAATGGAGTTGTGGGGGCTGCACTGGGGTCCTGCTGTCATTCTGACTGGCCCTCAGTCCTGCTGTTTCCTCCTACCTGGAGATTAGACACCTGCTTTTTTTTCCAGGTCAACAACATGGAGGAAATTACCTTTGAATCGTTGAAGAAGGCTATAGGTAGGTTTTGCCAGAGCGCCTGGTGAGGTTAGTGTTTGCTCTGTCTTCCACTTGAACAGGCACTGTCTCCTCTTGGATAACGGAATCATAAGCATCTGAATGAGTATCTTTAACCAGCACTTGTAAGAAAGATCCCAGAAGTTCAGGAGCCATACGTACTTGCGCATGTTCAGTGCTATCTCTGCCTTTTAAAATGCCAGAGAGCCAGTGTGGTGCAGTGGTTAAGAGCGTGGGACTGGGACTCAGGCGATCCGGGTTCGAGTCCCGACTCAGCCATGGAGCCAGCTGGGTGACTGGGCCAGTCACAGACTCTCAGCCCAACCTGCCTCACAGGGGTGTTGTGGGGATAAGATGGAGGAGGAGATGTAAGCTGCCTTGAGCTCTTTGCAGGAAAAAGGCAGGATATAAATCGGAAAATAAATAAATAAAATAATCTGGAGGCAAGAAAGGGGAACTCCCTGCTTTGATGCCATGCTGAGCATGTGGCAAATCCAGCTTTGAAAGGCCGGATGCGATCGATCCAGCTTGAGCCCCCTCTGCTCACTGGGAACCATTTGGGCAGAAAGCCAGGATAGCCAATAGCAGCTCTTCCACCAAAAGAATATTTGCCTGTTAAGTACTGCTGTGTGGCTAGCTCAACACTGGATGACTTATTCAGAAGATACTAAGGCTGGAGGAGGGAATTCTCAAGGCCCCCGAAACGTGTGAGGATGTCACCCCTGCCTTGAACGGGGGCGGCACGAGCGTGGTGGCCGCCGCTGGCCGTCTGACTGGCAAGCAGGCCTGCAGAACCTGCGACCGCCGGAGCACAGGCAGCGGACTGCCAGCCCAGGACCGTGGCTCCCCAGGCCGTGGACAGAGCCACTGTGCGTGGGCAGGCAGCTCCCCGCGCTTGCCGACGGGGCCCTCGGCGGGCTGCCTTCCGCTTGGCTGGTTCCACGCGGAGCGGAGCTTCCCGAGAGACTCTTGACGGAGGCCTGCTCCCCTCCTGCTTCCTCCTCTCCCCTCCCGTTTCCCCTTTGCCAAAGACAACGCAGGTCTGGAAGAGCAGGAGAAGGAGAAGAGGCGCCTCGTGATCGAGAAGTTCCAGAACGCTCCCTTTGAAGAGATCGCTGCCCAGTGTGAGACCAAGGTCAGTCTGGGGGGCCGCAGGCACGAGGGCGCAGAGGGGCCGGAGCCCGGCTGTCCCTCCCGGCCGGCCCTGGTCAGCGCAGGTGGACCGGCCTCCTTTCTGGCCGGGCGTGCTGGAAGCTCAGGCTCAGGCGTGCCGTGCCGGCCGCGAGCCGGGGAGAGCCCCCCGGGAGAGCCCGGCCCTCCGCAGCCCCCGCGCGAGGCCGAGTCGCCCCACTCTCTGCAGGAGGCCCCCCGAGGCTCAGCTCAGCTTGACTCCAGGCCGCTCTCTACTCGGAATGCCCGGCGGAGCCGCCGCAGCCCTCAGACCCCGAGCTCTTGCCACGTGGGCCCCTTTGGGGCGCGGTCTTGTGCCGGGAAGGAGGCAGCGCCCCCCCCCCCCGGCCAGCGGCGACTCCGGCCGTCCCAGCATCTCAGGCAGTCCGTGCTTCCCCCTGCAGGCAACCCTCCTTCACGACCGGCTCGCTCGGATCTTGGAGCTCACCATTCGGTAAGGGGAGGGCTCAGGGGCGCAGGTGGGGGGTGGGACCCGCGGGAAGGCCCCTGCGCGGTCGCGCTCCGTGGGCCTGGGACAGCGCCCCCGACACCTCCGCCCGAGGCGCCAAAGGGCGGCGCTGAAGGCTCGCCGTGCCGGGTCAGCTGCTGCGCTTGCGGGGTGCTTCCCGGCAGCAAAACTGAGACCAGCGACACCAGAAGAGGAAGGGCCTCGGGTGCCCTTCCTGCACCGGGGGAGGGGGGGCCTTCGCCCCAGCTGCTGTTTCTGCAGGGAGGCAGAGCCCCCGCTGGCATGCGGGGGACTCGGCGCAGGCTCAGGCCTCTCCAGGGGGGGTGGAAGCTTCCCTGCCTGGAACCCCCTTCCAGGTCTGCGTGCCCAGCGCTGCCGAGACTGGGTGGCCGTGGCAGCTCTCCCGAGTTCTGGGCAGAGGATTTCCCAGCCCCACCCCCCCAAGATGCCCTAGACCGGACTGAGACTCGCTGCCCACACAGCAGGGGCGGCGCCACGAGGGGACGGCGGCCAGGGCTGAGACCGGCCTGTTAGCTCCCTGCGAGCGGGGCCTCTCGGAGGAGCTGGTCCGTGCAGGCCTGGGGGCGGCTGGGGCGGCACAGAAGGGGGTGCGTCACTGAGCCAGCGCCGCTAACCGTTTCACAGAACGATCGCTCCGAGGGCTTAACTCCACTGTTGCCTCTTTTGCAGCCCCCCTCCCAGCCCCTCAGGGACGCTGACGATCACAGCCGGACACCCCCACTACCAATCCGTTCCAGTCTATGAGATGAAGTTTCCAGATCTTTGTGTGTATTAAGCCTCTTCTAGCCTCAGTTGGGCATTGTTTAGTATTAAAGCACATTGTCTCGAGCCCAAGATGAGTTTTTAGCTCGAGCCTCCATCGTTTCCTTTGTCCCAGCTTCATGCAGCTTTCAGAAATAACCCCGGATAAAGTGCGGCCAGGCTGGGATTGTGCCTGCATTGCAGATTGCTCATTCTGCAAGACTCGCTCTGCCTCTGTTGCCAGGCTGTTTGATGTTTCATTGAACAGAGAATGTTTAGATGAGATGCCGCCTCGGCACTCGTGGCTTCACTCCACGCAGAGGGGGTGGCACTGGCCCCCTCCTTGCTGGTTCGTTCAGGCTCTGCCTTTGCACAGCACAAGTGCCTGAGCCCCACCAGCAGTGCGGGGTGAACACCTGGCTGCTGTGGGTTTCCTGGCACCAAGCGTCGCGCAAGGGGCGACACGTTGCCTCCCCGTCAGTCACAGCCGTGAACTCGAGTGCACCGTGCTTCCTAGGAATTCTGCATCAGTGCCATTTCCCACATGTTCTGCTGCAGCAAAGAAATGAGGTCTTTTTAAATAAGATACCTGGCAATATTTTTGATGTCTTAAAATGTCGCGTTCTTAACCCAGGCTTCTGGGGGGAAATATTTTTGCTGTGCTGCTTTTTAGGATCTGCATTATATATGACCTATTTAGTATAGCACAAGAGAATTAAGGGCATTTTAAAATGGTACAATTTTTTTTACTAATTCTCTGTGGAACTGTAAAAGTGAAGCGAGTTATTCTACACAATATTTCTCTCTGTAGTGTAGTTGTGTAGGTTTTAATGATACTTTATCAACTGAAGGAAAAATGGTGGCGCTCCCTGGAGAGGTGAGTGGGTCAGTTGCATAGAGGTCCTCTCCTGCCCCGAGGGGCTGCATTTTAGAAATGCGTGGCCTTGTATTTGCTTCAACATCATTGGCACATTTTCCTCCAAGAATAGAATATGGACTTGCTCAGCTCCATTATTCTGTGTATCCCAGGCAAGACCTTACAGCAGTAGCCTGCTGCTTGATCTGCACTTAACACGCACGGCCCAAGAAACCAAGGACACTGTGGTGGAGTTCGAGCCATGCCTGCAATTTCACTGGTGAAAATATAAATTCTTCAACAGGCTGGCACTTGTGACTGTGTTGGTGATTCAAGGCCAGTGGTACCTTTATGTTGTGCAGTGAGACATCCGCAACGTGCTTTCTCGATGTTCACATATCGGAAAACCTTCTCATCACTGGTCTGGGTTCGAGCTTGATTGTAAACTTAGTCGAGGGTGGAAGGACACGTTGTCACAGTGCGCACCGTGTTGAGATTCTTGGTTTCTTGGGAGAGGTCTAGTCTTTCCCCTGAGTTCTTTTAAATTTCCCAGCCTGTGAAACAAGGCACTGATGTGTTTCAGAAGTGCTTACGGTAACCAAGGCCTTCTTTTCAGTTTGACAGCGCAGTCACAGCTCTTAGTGGATGACGAAACAGCCTCTTTCGTACAGCTTTTCCCTGTGGTTGCCAGTGCTCCACACTTCCACCCTGCTCAGACCAGAGGCAGCACCCCTCACAGAACGCAGTGCCGTTTTCTCGGCACCCTTAGCTTCCACATTTTGGTTCTGGAAGGTAAGCTGTCTTGGCGTCTGGTATCATCCAGGTGGCATTTTCTTTAAAGATGCACATCAGTCAGAGGTCAGCACACACATGAAGGAGGCTATCCGTGCCGCTGTCGTAACTTGGGTACACCAGGCGCGAGAACGCCGTTTTATTTGCACTCGTGCCATCTGTGGGACGTACTGCTCAACGGCTCAGCCGCTGCCTGCTCAGCCCTGCATGCAACAGATGCCTTTCATTTCATGTCCCGTTCGCTTTGGTGTCTCCAACGAGTTGTTTTTGTATTTTTGTTGTTGTATTACACAGTAAAATTCCACATTTCCTCAGCATTTAATAGGGGTGGGAAAGCAAGCAGGAGCTCCCATCATTTGTGGTTGGTCCAAAGTAAGGCATTCCATGGTGAAATGTAGAGGCGTGGGAAAGAACAGCTTCGTTGGCATTGCCCCGACAGTAGTCAAGATGGGCTGCTAATGGTTAACTTTGAAACAGTTCCTTGAAATCAATAAACTGTTTGGAGGGCTTTTGGTAAAAAGACCCATGTGCTTGACGAACTGTGTTTGTGACAGTGTTGGTGCCGTTTGAATGTTGTTTGGAGTCCTGCGGGTATTTGTATCTATGACAGTTCATACCTGGGCATTTCAGCTGATCGCTTTAAAAGTCTCTCTCTCATTCTCAATTTTATTTTAAGGCATAAATAAAAACAGGACAGTCAGAGAATGTTTTGAGCTGTTTCTTTTACCGATGCTTAGATATATATGGTTTGAACTCTCTGTGATGACCTATGTGACTAAGTGTAAAAACACTGTGCAATCCACATGTAAGCAATAAAGCAAACCAAATAAGCAACACACGAAGCGGCCGCCTTTTCTCATGTTTTTGGCTCCTGGAGAGTTGGGTCCATGCTGGGGCTCAAGGGTCAGCTTCACTACGAGCTTTGTGAAGCACAGTTACTTTCTCAGAGGCACTGAAGCAGCTGCTACGGCCGCTGGGCGACGGGCATCGCCACAGAAGCTGGCAGGGCCGTCCCGGGTGGGTGCAGCCTGCGCCTTGTGCATCCAGCTAGGACTGGGGAGGCGGCCCGGGGAGTTCTGCTGCCCGCCACCACGGCTGGGCGCGAGGTGTGGCGCTGGGCGCGCACGGCTCTGCTCAGCCCGGGTCCCGGGCCCCCGGAGCGACGCCGGCTCCGTGTTGGGCTCCCAAGGCGCTCCCGCAGCTCCTCCTCGCCTGGTGAGGGGGCGGGAAGGGCACGGCTGGGTCCTCGAGCGGTGCCCCCGGCCTAGGAGGAGGCGCGGCTGCTGCGCCCCCCCCGGAAAGCCCAGGAAGCGAGGCGCTGGCCATGCCGCCGCCGCCGCCTCCTCCGGGCGGCCTGCAAACGAGCGCCCCGTGGGACGCCGGGGCCCCGCGGCGCTGCTCCACTGGCCCAGCTCCGGGCCGGGCTTCCAGCGCCCCTCGGTTCCGCGCCTGCCGCCGCCGCCCATCGCGACGCCTCCGAGGAAGGCGGCCGCGGCCGGAGGGAGCGGGCCACTCGCGCAGCTCTTCGGCCGGGCCGGGCCGGGCCGGGCCGGGCCGGGCCGCACCTTCCCTGGCCGGCCTCGCGGCAGCGGCGGGAACCGAGCCGAGCCGAGCCGAGCCGAGCAGGCCACGGGGCGGGGCTGCTCCCGGAAGCGGCGCGCGCCTGACGTCACGCGGCCCGAGCGCCGAGCCGAATGGGCGGGGCCAGGCGGGTGCAGCGGCCGGCCGAGCTGTCGATCGCGGGCCCGGAAGCAGGCGGCGGCGGCGAAGGTGCGGCGGGCCGGGCCGGGGGGCGCCCGGGGGCGCGGCCGGGCCCCGCTCCGGGACTGCCCTTCGCTGGGGCGGGGAAGGGCGGGCTCCTCCCGGACGGAGGGCAGCGGCTCGGGGAGGCTCCTCGGCCGGCGCGCCCAGCATCGGGGGGGGGGCGCCGGGTTGGGGAAGCGCCGGGGGGCGCGCTCCAGGCGCGGCGCTCCCGGGGCCTCGGGGCGGGCTTCGTGGCGCGGGGGCGCGGACGGGCCTCCGCTAGAGCCTCCGGCGCGGAGCGGGGAGGGGGAGCCGAGCCGCAGCCCCGCCCGGCCGCACGCCCCCCGGCGCCGCGAGCCCTGGCCAGCCGGGAGGACAGCCCGGGAGAAGGGTCCGTGCGGAGCTGCAGCGGCCTCTGGGGGAAGGGACGGGGGGGCACACAGTCGCGGCCCCCGAAGCTCCGGGCCAGGCCCGGCCCGGCTGCTGAGCGAGTGGGCCGTGGGCGCGGGGCGCGGGCCTCGGCGGCGGGCCAGGGCGCCGAGGGAGCGTGACCGTGTCCTGCTGTCCCGCCGCAGGCGCGTGTGGTGGCTGACCCCGAGCGGCGGACCCAGCAGCATGTTCCATGGAATCCCCGCGGCCCCTGGGATGGGAGGTGAGTCCTTGGCCCGGCCCTGGGTGCAGCTCTCCGCGACCCGGCCAGAGCGAACGCCCCGCAGCCGTGGCCGCGAGTGGACGCCGGCGGGCCGACTGGCCCCTTAGGTGGCAACCCCCAGGCTTTGGGCCCCTGGGGGCCTGTGCCCTCGCTAACGCGCAATGTGCCGACCGGGCACTGGGCTCCGGGCCACCCCAGGGCTTGGCCGTCCCCCTTGCTCTCGCCTCTGTGTGACCTCTTCTTGGTGGTCCGAGAATGCCGTGGCACGCTGCTGCCCCCGTGACCGGAGAGCTGCCAGGGCTTTTCTGAGCCCCGCAGGTTTCTCAGGATCTCGCTGGCTCTGTCCATGATGGCTGGTGTGGGTAACTGCAGCTCTGTCTGTGCTCTCATTTGTTTCCGTCTCGTTTCAGCCCCAGGGAATAAACCAGAACTGTACGAGGCAAGTAACGCCGTTTCTGCATAGCTCAGGGGCCAGTGGCTCTTTCCGGTGGGCAGGCAGCGTGGGCTGCAGGGGACGCCCAGCCCCTCTCCTGGCGGCGAGGACCCAGCAGGTTCCTCCCCACTCTGGCCTCGCTCAGCACAGCCTTGGAGGCCGCTCAGCCCCAGCTTGTCCTCCCTGCGTTGCAACGGCCTGGTGGGCGTAACTTCACTTTTCCCTTGCAGGAAGTGAAGCTGTACAAGAATGCCCGGGAGCGAGAGAAGTGAGTACTTTCCTCAGGAGCTCCTGCAGCTTTTGAACCCGAGCAGTAGGGATGCGCGGAGGCGATGGGGAAGCAGCGGTGGCCCGGAGGTGTGCGGCCGCGCGTTGTCCCTTCTGCACACGGGGCCTCGCCTGCGAGGGGTCTGCCCCGCCTGTGCCGGAGCCTCTGATGCCCAGCTTGAGCGTGGGGCTCAGCAGGTGGCCTCTCTGTTGCCTCAGGTACGACAACATGGCGGAGCTGTTCGCCGTGGTGAAGACGATGCAGGCGTTGGAGAAGGCCTACATCAAGGACTGCGTCACCCCCAACGAGTGAGTGGCAGCCCTCAGAGGGAACTCCCCCGTCGCCGGCTCAGCTCCCCCAGAGGGGAGGGGGGATTTAGCAGCCCTGGGAGCCGGGAGGACATCCCTCCAAGCCTTGGGGCCAGGATCTGGGGGGCCCTGGCTTGGCCCACTCTTGGCTGTCTTTGGGCCAGTCCCTGACTCAGCCCGACCCGCCAAGGGCTCCAGTGGCAAGCGGTGCCGACAGGGCATCGAGGGTGAGCACGCTCCCTGCCAGAGGGAGGCCCCGATTCTCACCCACAAGACTGTCCCCCAAAACGAGGGGCTGCTTGTTCGCAAGGAGGACTGGCCCGATGAGCGAAATGCGACTCCATGGCTGGGAGGAGAGTGCCTCTGGGCACCAGCTGATGGGATATCAGCTCAAGGGGAGGGCTTTATTTATTTATTGAAAGCCTTTATATGCTGTCCTATTATATAAAAATTTCAGGATGGCTTACAGTATTTAAAAGAACAATTTAAAACATTGATGCCCAACAGAATAATGTATAAAACAATAAACAGGAAATCAGGAAACAAAACAAGAGTGGCTGAATGATAAAAAACTATTGATTTTAAAATGCTGTTTAAATAAAAAGGTTTTGACCTGACCTGGCGCCGAAGAGTATGAGCTTGGCAGCAAGGCATACCTCTCTGGGGAGGACATTCCAGAGTCTGGGCGCCACGGCAGAGAAGGCCCTACTCCCAGTTGACGACCTTTTTACCTATCTTAGAGAGGGTTCCCGGAGCAGGACTTCTCCCACAGATCTTAAGGGGCACGCGGGCATGTAAGGAAGGAGACGTTCCTTCGGGCATCCTGGTCCCAAGCCGTTTAGGGCTTTGTAGGTCAAAACCAGCACCTTGAATTGGGCCCGGACGTCAACTGGGAGCCAGTGGAGCTGGTAGAGGACTGGCGTCATGTGCGAGTAACATCTGGCAGCTCTGTTCTGTCCCAGTTGCACCACCCGGACCATTTTCAAGGGTAGCCCCATGTCAAGCGCGTTGCAGGTATCCAAGCAGGAAGTTACCAGAGCAGGTATCGGTGTTGCCAGGGAGTGCTTCACCCCCAGAGATGCCCAGCTACTGGTGCTGCACCAGGCTGGATGTACTCCCGCTCTCAGGCCAGCGGGAGAGCGGCTTAGCCACCCCATAAGCTTCTGCCCCAGAGAAGTGCGTGCTTCGGGCAGCCCCTGCCTGCCCAGCTGCCTGTGGGCATCTGCAGTATTGTCGCCCCTGGGGCAGGAGGAGACCTCTGGGCTGTGGGGCGGAGTGAGGGAGGCGCTCTTGCCACTGCCCCTTCCCGGCTCCCACTTTCTCTGGCCCCGCCAGGTACACGGCGGCCTGCTCCCGCCTCCTGGTCCAGTACAAGGCTGCCTTCAAGCAGGTGCAGGGCTTGGAGATCAACTCCATCGATGACTTTTGCCGGAAGTTCCGGGTGAGTGATGGCTGCTGGAGGGGAGTCTGGGGACCCCCAGCCGAACCCCCACCCCAGGATGCCAGCTGCAGGAGGCCGACGGCTGGCCCTCCGTGCTGGGCCGTGGCAGGCCTTCTGGCCCTGGTCTGTCCCCGGATGCGCAGAGCCAGGCTTGCTAACCGGGGGCTCTCCGAGGGGAGCTGGCCCCTGCTCTTGCCCCATCGAGCCTCCCTCTGCCCCCTGCAGCTGGACTGCCCGCTGGCCATGGAGAGGATCAAGGAGGACCGGCCGATCACCATCAAGGACGACAAGGGCAACCTCAACCGCTGCATTGCGGACATCGTCTCGGTAGCCGGGAGGGCGCTGGGCGGGTGGCGGGGGGGGGCGCCTCGCGGGCCTGTGGCCCCAGGGCGCCTGGCATGAACCGCGGGCCCTTTCCTTTCCAGCTCTTCATCACAGTGATGGACAAGCTCCGCTTGGAAATCCGCGCCATGGACGAGGCGAGTGGCGGCCGCGGGCTCCTCCCTGGGCGCTGGCCCCGCAGGGTCCAGTGGCAGCTGTTGGAACCACCAGGTCACCCAGCAACGGGGGGGGGGGGACTGAGTCGCCACCCCTCCTCAGGGGCCCCTTTGCTGCCGCCACTGGCAGGCCGCTGCCTTTTGGGGCAGTGTATCTGTCTTCTGGGGGGGTTGCCCCACCCTCCAGACTGCTCCCTGGTTCGGTTGGAAGCCCTTCGCTGGATGCCAAGCCTCTGGATGTCACACTGCCCTCCGCTCGGCTCCTGGAGGCGCCAGAACGACGACCGGCTCCCCGGGATGCTTTGGGCAGAGGCGCAGGCAGGGAAGGGTGAGCCACCTCCCTCTCCCATCCGCAGATCCAGCCGGACCTCCGGGAGCTGATGGAGACCATGAACCGCATGAGCCACCTGCCCCCAGACTTTGAGGGACGGCAGAAAGTGAACCAGTGGTGAGTGCTGCCGGGGGGTGGGCCTGCCCCACTCTGGCCTGTCGCTTTGGAATGGGGGGGGGTCCCGCAGAGGCTGGGCCCGAGCGGCCAGCCACGAGGGTGCGTGAAGAGCACGTGGGGCGCGCCCCCTCCCCCTCCTTTGCGCCTGCCGCCCACCCGGGGCGGCGTCTTGCACGAGGTGCCCTTGCCCTCCCTGCGCATCTCCGGAGGCGAGCAGGGCAAGACGGCAGCCCACGGGCTCTGGGCTCTGTCCTCCCTCCAGGCTGCAGACGCTGAGCGGCATGTCGGCGTCCGACGAACTGGACGATTCCCAAGTCCGGCAGATGCTCTTCGACCTGGAGTCGGCCTACAACGCCTTCAACCGCTTCCTGCACTCGTGAGGACGCGGCGGGCCTCGCTCCCCACCCCCCGCGGCAGCCCGGACCCCCTCCTTGGGCGCAAACCGAGCCGGGGCCCGAGGGGCCTGCGCTCAAGCCACCAGTCGGAAGGCGGCTGCATGTACATCCCTCGCGCGCTGTCCTTTGGAACGCGAGGGCGTGTGTTCCCCCTTTCCGGAAAACTCCGCGGTGCCCCTGCCGGTTGCCAGGGGGCGGCAGCAAGGGGCCCGGCGGCTGGGCCAGGTGCCCGCGCTGGGGACTGGCAGGGTGATGTGGCGGGCGACAGGGCCCCCTCGTGGTGCTCGTATTTATTGGGCCTTGTTGTCGCTGCCCAGAGGCAGCCGCCAGCCAGCCAAACTCCAATAAACCTCTCTCTACTCGATGTCATTTCCGCCTGGTCAGTGAGATACGGGGGAGGCGATCAGGTGGTGCCTGCATGGCCAGTTGCTGAGGAGCATGGGAGGTGGAGGCCCTGCACCCGTCCTGCTGGAGGGACCTCGGGTCCGATCTTGGCTCCTCCCACAAGGAACGGAAGTGCGTGCGGTTGGGGGGAGCGGGGACTGGACGGGCCCTCGTGCTTCGGCTGCCCCGGCCCTGAGGCACATGGGCCCCCCCACTGGACTTGCCCAGTCGGACCGGCCTCTGGGGCTCCCCACGTCACCTGTGAGCAGCCCGTGCAGACAGGCAGCGACCGCGGCGAGTCAGGCGCACAAGCAAAGAAGCTGCGAGCAGGAAGAGGTATTTACATTCAGCCCGTGCTGAGAGATGACACCCAAAGCGGGGGGGGGGGTACAGCGGGAGAGCGCAGCGCTGGGCGTGGGCGCAGCAGCAGCGGCTGCTCACAGGGGCCCCGGTGCAGCCCTTCTCCCTTCGCGTGGCCCCCGAGTCGGCCCCCCACACGTCCCGGGCAGCCGGGCCCGTCCGTCCTGGGCGCTGGGGCTTGGTGGTCCACGGCAGCAGGGGGCAGTCTCTGGGAAAGGCGTGCTGGGCCCCACGCGGCACACGCGACGCCGTCTCAGCGCAGGCTGGGGGCGGGTTGCAGGTCTCGGGGGTGGCGCGGTGTGGCCGGCCAGGCGCGGCTACCGGCACTGGCAGAAGAGCTTGTGGTGGCGGGTGACCGAGTGGAGCGTGGTGCCCGCCGGGCCCTGCCACAGCTCCGCGACGGCCCGCTGGTCGCCCCTGCTCACGCTGCGGCTGCAGAGCTGCAGCTGACGGACGCGGGAGGAGAGCCTCGCCCATGTGGCACCATCCAGCGGCCCCGTGACACAGCAGCCTGGGAAGGAAGGGGATTTGGCCAGTCAGTCACCTCGACTCCTCCCTCTGCCTCAAGGGCCCGCTGCTCAGGCCGGCGCTTCATTCCCTCGTGCTGCACAGGGAGGAGGGGGCCCTGCGTCGTTCGGAGACGTGGCCCTCCGCCCCCCCCCCCCCCGAGAAGCCACACTGGGAAGGCAGGGGCATGTGTGGGGCAGGCGACCCAGGAGACATGATCCAGCCTGCTCTGTTGCTTAGGGGGCCAGGGGAGCATCCCTCGGGGCATCTGGCGAAGTTAATGCAGGCGGGAGGCAGGAATCGGCCCACCTCCCCCCGGTGAGGAGCCGCATCCAAGCCCCCCGGGCCAGACTGGCTGCCCCTGGACGGGATGGGCAGAGCCGACTCACCCGCCAGGCTGAGGAACTGGAGGCCGTGCCCCCTCTCGTCCAGGGCCCGCAGCAGCGCCTGGAGGCCGGCTGTGCCGACTGCGCGGTTTGCAGACAAGTCCAGTGCGACCAAAGCGGGGCAGCGCGGGAGGCACCTGAGGAGAGACGGGGCCTCAGGGGGCGCGTCTGGAAAGGGCAGCGAGAGCACCCCGGCGGGGGTCTCGCCCAGCCACAGGCCTTGCTCGGGTGCAGGCCCAGAAAGCTCCTTCCCGGGCTGAGAGCAAAGCATGCGCAGAGTGGCTGTCTGGGCCCCGACCCTGTTCGGCCTGATGCCTCGGGAAGCTCGCGGGCAGGGAAGGACAGCCCCACCGCCGCTGGCTGGGGCGGAAGGTGGCCAGGCCAAGGCCCTGCTCTCGCTGCGGGGGCGGGGGGGGGGCAGGAAACCTTGGCAGAGGAGCGGAGCAGAACCCGGGACACTGGCAAAGCTCCTGCTGTGGCGATGGAGGGATCCACACGGGCGGCTCCTGCACCCACAGCTTTCAGCATGGGACGTCTCGGTAACGTGGGGCGAAACACACCCCTCCTGCCCCAAGAGGCAAGGGACTGTCTGTGAAGGCCGAGAGGTCAGGGCCCAGAAAACGCCATCCCAGCCACCTCCCCGAGCTCGGCCTCTCGCTCCGGGGCAGGGAGCCCTCTCGCAACGGGAGGCGCCAGCGCGGGGCCCACTGAGGAAGGTGCGCCCCCCAGAGCTGGTTTCCAAGCACAGAATGCCAATGTCCCGCCCCACCCGCAAAAGACAAGTCAGAACCAGGCAAAACCGGGGCACCCCGAGACAGAGCAGTGCAAACCCCACCCACCTGGCCAGCTCTGCGACGGCGGCATCATCCAGGTGGTTCCCAGAGAAAGTGAGCCGGCTGAGCGCACAGTCTTCCTGCCCAGAGGAATTGCAGGGTTCAGAGCAGAGAATGGCTGGGGTGGGGAAGCCCGAGCCACACGCCAGGTCGCTCCCGGCATAAAGAGCGGCCCTCCCCACTCCTGGCCCTGCTTGGCCCGACCGAGGGCTTCGAGCCCCATGTGCCAGGCGGCCTCCATTCCCGGCCCCCACGGCCATCGGCCACGGGAGCTGGGAGCCGTGGGGGGTGCGCTCCAGCCCACCCAGAAGGCTCCGAGCACGCTGGGGAAGGCCGCACCGGCTCCTCCAGCCACGCCTGGAAGGCACACGCACGTGAGCTGAGCGGCCCCGGTGGGGAGCGTGGGTGGGAGGCCTCCCACGTGGAAGGCCGGCTACGTCGGACGCGACTTGCCGGCGCCCGACGAGGGCGCAGGGCAGGGGGCCAAGGGAGGGGGCCACGTCCAAGGCGCCCGCCCGCCCCGCCATACCTGTGCCAAGTACCCGCCCAGTGCCTCCTGCAGGGGCTGCCGGTCTTCCGGCCCGGCGCCCACCGAGCCGATCTCCAGGTGGGTGACGCTGGCCCAGGGCAGGCTCTTCAGGAGCAGGTCCAGGCCGGAGGCACCCAGGACATTGTGGGACATGGAGAGGCTCCGCAGCTGCACCACCCCTGAGCGAGAGGAAGCGCGGAAGGGGGGCGGCGAGTGGGGAGGGGCAGAGGGAGGGGAGGGGCGCAGGAGCCCACCGCCACGGGGGCTTCGCATTAATGCCCCTGACCACGTCTCCGCACGCACAGGGCGCTCGTTCCCCAGCCAGCCTACGCAACCCTCCCCACAACCCGTGCCAGGAAACTCCTGCAGGGGCCTCAGCAGCCACACGAGGGCGGCTTCCCTTGCCCAGAGCAGCCTCGGAGACGTGGGGCACCCGCTTGCCTGCCCTGCCCACCAGCCCCGGCTTCTTACCTCCCAGGGCACTGGCCAGCAGCGGGCGCCCGCGCTGCAGAAGGGCGCTGGTGAAGCCGCAGCCCTGCAGCCGCAGCACGGCCAGGACGGGGCAGGCGCACAGCAGGGCGGCCAGGGGCTGGGCACTGCGGTCGCCCAGCGGGTTCAGGCTGAGGTCCAGCTCGTCCAGCCTCTGCAACGACAGGGGCGGCCGGGGCGGCGTGAGGGGGGGCGAGGCGCAGGGGGCCAGCGGGCCATGAGGCTGCCCCTTCGGCGGCCCCCCACGCCCGAGGGGGAGTGTCCCAAGAAGGGGCAGCGCGGGATCCAAACCCCGCCCTCCCCCCCAACCTGCCCGAGCAAGTGGGGGCAGCCCCCCAACCCACCTGGGCGGAGGCGGAGAGCCCGTTGGCCAGCTTGTGCAGCCCCTCCGGGCCGAGCCGGTTGGCCGACAGGTCGAGCTGGGTCAGGCCGGGCATGGTGCCCACGCTGGCCAGGAGCTCTTCGGCCGCGTCGTCCCCCAGGCCAGTCCCCGAGAGGCAGAGGCGCCGGATGGAGGCCTGCAGCTTGAGTGCCCGGAAGAGCGGGGCCAGGTGGAGGCGCCGCAGGGTCACACCGGAGACGCTGAAGGACGGGCCCGCCTCCTGCCGCTCCAACACCTTCAGGAGCAGCCGGTGCTCCCCTGTCCGGTGCAGGAGAGAGGGAGATGCGCAAGCGAGCATCAGCCACGGCGGCAGCAGCACGGAGCCGGTGCGCGGGAGCCGGGGGGGCGGCCCTGCACCTGGGCCGCAGGGAGGCTCAGCAAGAGCGCTGCCAGACACCCCTTTGAACATGCCCAGCAGCTCCTCCTGCCCAACAGGGGCTCCTGGGAGCGCAGGAGGGCGCCATGCGCCTCCCAGTCCGTGGGGCCGGCAGCTTACCCACAGCCAGGTTCCGGCAGGCCTTCCGGTATCGCTCCACCAGGGGCGGCAGGTCCCACGACTGCACCTCGGCCAGCACCTTCCTCGGAGAGAGGGGTGTGGGGGCAGGTCAGGCCGCGGAGCCATCCCATACCGCGTGCCCCTCGCGCCCCGGCCGGGAGTGCCGCTGCCTGCCGCTCAGACCACTCAGCGGGGCCCGCAAGAGCCGCCCTCCCGTCGCTGCCCCAGCCGCCAGCTTCCCGAGGGGAGCTGAATAGCGGGCGGGCGGCCGTCGTGGTGCGCAACACCCACCCCGCTGGCCACAGCCACAAGTGGAACGCGGCGGAGCTGCGCCGGCACTGGTCCGTGGCCCCATGGGGACGCCCTCTGGGGCTGCCTTGGCCCAAAGCCCAGGGGCCGGCCCTGCTGTCTCGCACCGCCTGCCCCGGTTGCACCTGAGGAGCAGGAACAGGCAGGTGTGGCCAGAGCTCCGGGGGCGTCAGAGGGGAAGGGAGGCCGCGCCGGATGCCGGAAGGGCCGGGGCCGGGCTCCTCGCCCGGGTCGGGGCCCCCGGAGGGAGGCAGCTCAGGGCGGGCGCTGGCCGCAGGCGCTCACCTCTTCGTTGCTCTGCAGGACGTCCACGACACGGTCCTGGGGAGCCAGGAGCGCCCCCTCTTTTTTCAGGGTCAGGCGTGGCAGCAGCCCGCAGCTCTGGTAGTACCGCTGGGAGGCCTGCTCCGCCAGCCACGACACGGGGCGGCCCTCGCTCTCGCTGCAAGGGAGGGGGGCGCTAGAGCGGCAGGCCCGCCCCCGCCCCAGACCCCTGTGGGGCACACGAGGAAGGAACAGCCCACCCCCCGCTTCCCGGGGCCGCAGGCCCTCCCCACTCCTCCAGAGGGAGGACGGGCTGGGGCAGAAAGACCGATTCCCCTCCACTACACAAGTTGCACGGAGGCCCCGTCGGACCCAGCAGCACCCCCTCCTTTCCCCAATGCGCTCGGGAGCTCACCCCGTCTTTGACACGAGCACCGAGGGCTGGGCAGCACGAAGGCCTCTGGCAAGGCAGCGCGAGCGCCAACCAACAGCAGCTGGCACGCAGCGGGCACCCTGGGCCTGCCCACGCGAGCCACGGACACCGAGCAGAGCCCCTGCGCAGAGCCCGGCCACCGCAGCGCCAGCCACGGGATGCCGGCCAGCTGGGCCTCCGGGCTGCCCTGCCAGGCTCTCCTCGTGTTCCCAGGGAAGCAGGAGAAAGAGCCCGGCTTCGGGGAGGGGGGCGGAGCAAAGGGACCGCCCAGCCCTGCCCTCTTACCTGTGGGGCACGGGGATAAGGAAGACGCTGTCTCGCACCCGAACACGCACCCGAACCGGCGGAGGGGGAGCCGGCAGCTACAGGAGAGGAGGGAGGGAGGGAGGGGCGAGCGATGGAGGCGGCCCGCAGGAGCTCCCAGCCGGAAAGGGGGTCGCCCAGAGCAGATGCAAGGCAATGATCCCACCCGTGCCCCTTCCTCCTCTGAGCGGCCTGCCTTCCGGAGACGGGGGGCTCTCCTTGGTCGAGGGTGCCCCGCTCGCAGAGGGGCCCGCTGCACCTGAGCAGTCGGCTGCCGGCCGGGGGGCTTCAGGGTGATGCTGCCGCTACTGCGGCTGCCACCCCACGGGGGCACCAGAACCGGCGCCCGGGCAAGGAACGAGCCCAGCACATGCCACTCAAAGCTCACCTGCGTGGGTCCCGGCGGGGGGCATTCTTCGTGCTCCGGCACGCCATTGACCCTGCTGCTGCCACCGCTGGCCCCCTGAAGGCGGCCAGCATCGGCCGGGGCCTCGGGCCTCCCCTCTGCACCAGTCCCCCAGACGCGGCCCGGCAGGGCCCTGGCCACCATCTGGGAGAGGCGGCTCTGCCGGACTCGCCTCCTCCGCTTCCGCGTCAGCTCCGGGGGCTGGCGGGATGCCCCCTCGTCGCTCTCGGACGCCGTGCTTTCTGCGGAGCCCGCTCCTGCCCCTGCTGCCCCAGCCGGGCTCTGGCGGCCTCTCTTGCGGGAGTGGGGTCGGGGGCCCAGGTCGTCCTCCAGCCAGTCGTCCCCCACGTACTCCTCGGACGGGATCAGGGCTGGCCCGGGAGGGCGCGTGGGGCCCCCTGGGCTGGGCGGGTGGCGGGAATGGGCGCTGCCCACACCCCGCATGGCTGCCCGGTACTCGGCGGAGGCAGCCGGCCCCGGCCCCACCTGCTCCCCCACTGCCCCCACCGGCGATTCCTCCTCCCTCGCCGGCTTCCGGCCGAGCGGCCACAGCCTCCTGACGGGCTTCCGGGGGCTCACGCATCCCTCCTCGGGCTCCTGCGGGCTCCCCCTGGGGCTGTGGGGCACGAGAGCGGGGCCCGGAGGGCAGGAGGTCGGGGACTCCGGGAGCTCGGCGTCGAACAGCTGGCTGGCCGGCTGGCTCTGCTGCAGCGGAGCCCTGGAGCCTGCGGGGGCCGAGGAGGAGAAGACCCCCATCAGCACCGAGGCTCCACCTCCTCAGAAGCCCCCTTTGGGCAGGGCTCAGGCGCACGCTCTCGGGAGGCGCCACCTGCGCGAACGTGCGCCCGAAGGCGCTCGCCCCGTGCACGCAGAACCCACCACCACCAAGGAGCCCCTGGCCCGTGGCCGCCCTCCAGAGGGGGTCCCTCCGCCCCGGCCCTCGAGGCCTTGGCGGGCGGAACAAAGGGGCCAGGGTTGTGGGGCCTCCCTCTGAGGCGTGGGGAGAGGGGAGCGCCCTGGGACCCGGACCCAGGCTGCCCTCCGCCCCTGCCCCTCGAGCCCGCTCTGGCCGCGCAGGCCCACCTCGGCCCGCCATGGCCTTCCGAAGCAGCTGCTCCATGGCCTCGGAGCGCTGGCGCGTTTCCCGGTCCAGGTCCCGGCCGAACAGCTGCACCCAGGCCTGGAGGGTGCCCAGGGGGGTCAGGCCCTGAGGATGGGAAACGCAGGGGGGGCTGTCGGCGGCGGCGGCACTGCTGGCCCGGGGGGGCTGCCCGGGTTGCCGAGACGGACCCCCTTGCCCTTCCGCCACCACAAGGGGAGGGCCCCCAGCCCTGGCCAAGCGCTGCCTGCCAGGGGGGCAGAGGGCGAAGGGCAAGGCAGGCCCACGCGGTGCCTGCGAGCAGCCGCTGCCGTGGAGCCGCGGGGCGGCCAGGCCTGGCTGGACAGCGGCAGCCGCAGTGGTGGAGCCCCCCCGGCCCCCGAGCGGGAGGCCCCCTTGCGCTCCGCTCCCCCAAGCCTGCCGCTCCGTGATGGAGAAGAGCAGCCCTGGGGCGGCAGGGAACGCCGCGAGCCTGGGAGGGGCAGCATCAGTGGTGGGAAGCCATGGACTCCCGGGGGGGGGGAGGTTGGTGCAGGCCAGTGGCCCCGACTTTAGTGGTCGCTGGGGCAGCTTCCCCAGGGCTTTGGCCAGGGACTGGGCGCCAGGGCAAGAGGGGAAGCGGCCCCTTTGTCCACGTGCGACAGGCCCAAAACAAGGGACCTGCATGCGCTTGGCGCATGGGAAGCGCAGAGGCAAGCCCGGAAAGGGTAGCAGGAGGAGGGGTGCCAGCCAGCCGGCGCTTCGGACTCTGGTGGGCAGGGGCAGGGCAGCGCGGGCAGGGTTCCCCTGGAAGGGAGGGGGGGCCGGAGCGCTTCCCGAGGAAGCAGCGGCGGCCTCTCCAGGCCCAGACGCCCCTCCCCACACCAGCCGGCGAGGGGGCCGGCCCGCCCGGCGCGTGGCCTGCAGGAGCACGGGCACGGCTCCCGCTCCGCCCGCTGCCGCCCTGCCTCTGGCCTCCGGCCTCACCTTGGCGTTGCACAGCAGCACGGAGGCCCCCCTCTCGACCAGGAGCTCCGCCACGTCGAAGTGGCCGCAGTTGAGGGCATCGTGCAGGGGGGTGATGCCCTCGCACCCAGGGCCCCCCGGATCATCCACAGCGGCTCCGTGGTCCAAAAGGAAGCGCACAATTTCTAGGGGAAGGACGAGGAGGCGAGCTTAGCCCAGCCTGCTTCCCACCCCTCGATCTGCCCCGGGGCTGAGAGGCTCCCGTCCCGCAGCTCACCCAGGTGCCCGTGGTTGCAGGCCTCGTGCAGGGGGGTCCAGCCGCAGTAGTCCCGGGGGTTCAGCGGGTGGCCCTGGCGCGGAGACGAGAAGCACTTCAGTGGACCGCACCGCACATTAAACGGGGGAACTTGCCTCCGCCCCTCTCCTCCTCCCCGAATTGATCCCCTCCCTCTCCCCCAGCGCCCACTTGGCCAAGGCGACCCCCGCGGTTCCCCCCGGGGCAGCACCTTTGCTAGGGCGCTTGAGCAGCAGGGGCCATTCGCTTCCGGCGGGTTTGAGAAACCAGGCAGGCAAGAAGAATGTGCGACAGGGGAATACCGGGCCCTCGGCTGCGACTGAGCACTGAGGAGCCCCGTGGGAAGGTTCGCCCGTTCGCACATTACCGGGACGCGCAGTTCATGCACGTGGACGAGGCTTCCAAGGGGCCCCCTGCTTGGCCACAGAGGTGGGCAAGATGCCCCCCGCCCCGGGTAGCCCAGCAGGACTTTTACGGAGCAGTCACTGTTCTGCCTTGGGCCGCAAACAGAGAAGGCCAGAGGCGACCGGGGTAGCAAAAGGCCTTCTGGCTAGCAGCTTTTATGGAATGAAATGGTCTGAAAGGCCCGTTTTGAAAGGAAGGAGAAAAGGCATTACGTAAATCCAGATATGGACTCGCCTGCCCGGTTTCCAGCACGGAGTGGGTGGGGAGCCTGGAACGCGGCCCGTGTCAGGCCGCCGGCCAGGGCGGGCACGGGCAGTGCAGCCAAGGGCGGGGACCGGGGTGGCTGTGAGCAGGAGCAGCTGGCAGGACAGGGCCGAGGAGGGAGCCCCTCATCCCTGGAGGCCCAGGCAGCCCTGCCCCTCCCTCCAGCCGGTGGATCTGATCCAGCCGGCCCGGCCCGGCCCGGCCCGGCCCGGCCCGGGGCTTACCTTCTCCACGAAGAACCGCACCTGGCGCAGGTTGCCGTCGATGCAGGCCCGATGCAGCAAGGTCTCGCCTTTGTCATTGCGCTGGTTCCACTGCAGGGAGGGCGAAAGGGGGGAGGAGAGAGGCCCCAGCCTGGTTTTCTAGTGCAGTGCAGCGCGCACATACATGTGCACGCGCACGCACACGCGCCAGCCTGGCGCTGGCACGGAGGTACGAGGCCTGGCCTCTCGGGGGAAGCCTGCACTTCCCGAGCGGGCCCTCCGGCAAGTCGCGGCCGAGCTGGGAGGGAAGCCTGCTGCGGCGCCCTCCGTGCCAGCGCATCCATGGAGCGATCGCTCCGTTCCCCCAGATGGAGGTGGTGGGGAGCCGCCTTGCTGGAAAGCGGTGGGGGGGGCTCCCCCCCCCATTTCCACCGAGCCAGCCTCCTCCGCAAGGGAAAGGAGCGGAAGGGCCGCCCCGCCCAGCCGCTCGCGGGTCAGGAGAGGTGGGCTCGCCACTGCTCCAGCCTGCGCGATGCTCCCGTGGGCGCCTCTGGGCACGCTGGGCATTTTGCGACGAGTGGGGGCCAGAGCGGCGGCTGCTTCGCAGTGGGGCCGTCAGGTATTTTAAGAGTGTCCCCCCAGCCAAAGCATCCCGGGCAGCCCCGGCTGGCTGCACCCGGCGTCGGCGGCCTGGCGACCCGGCAGAGGACTCGCCCAGCAGCCCCAGGGGGCTTTCTGTGAGCAGAGGGGGGGCTCCCCAGCGGGACGAAATCTGGCGCGCCCCCCAGGGATCCGGGCCCGCGTGCCAGCACAGCCAGGCCCCTCAGTCCCCCCGAGCAACTCTCCTTCCTCTGGCCTCCGTTCGCCCCCTCCTGCGCAGCCAGGGGGCTGATGCTCGGGAGCCCCTTGGAGCAGGAAGCAAAACCAAAGCATGCCTGACTGCTGGGGCCCCGAGTCCACCCTCCGCCCGGAGGGGCTCAGCGTGGCGGCAGCGACTCTGCCTCCCTCGACCAAGGCGGCTCGTGCAAGCCAGCCGGTCTCGCCGGTCAAGCAGGTCGAACGGGCGCCGCTCACCTTGTTGATCTTGCGCTGGCCGGGGCCTGTCGCGCGGTGGCCCCCCAGGTCAGCCTCTTCGTCTGGAAGAGAGGCGAGGGTGAAGCGCCGTGCCGCCTCGGGGACACACACCTTCGTGCCAAGCACCCCCCACCCCACCCCACCCCACCCAGCAGCGGTCTGGACAGATGACCCGGGAATGCAGTCCACGGGGGCAAGCCCCCCCCTCGGGAAGGAGCCCAAGGGAACCCCCCTCCCCGCGAGGCGAGCGGCCACACGCCTACGCACGGCAGTTCGGGCGCTTCCAAAGCAAACAGTCTCCAGAGCACCAATGACCCGTGCCGGGGCAGCCCTCCGCACCTGCCTTTGCCCTGCGGACACCTCACCAGGGACCCGGCCACAACGCCTGGGCGCCAAAGAGGCCCCGTCCTCCTCGCCTCTCCAGAGCACCCAGCGGCCGAGGCTGTGCGTGCTCTGCCAGAGCTAACAGGCTGGAAGGGCCAGGCTGAACGGCTCCTTCCCGAAGGAGGCAGACGCGTGGAAGCCCCTCCGTCCCCCTCCCACCACCGCAAGGCCCGGCTGCTAAAACCTCTTCCTTCCATGTAGCTTTTTAGTATTTCAGGGCACAATCTTATGCCAGTTCAGACAGAAAATAACTTGCCAACATGAGTTTCCCCCGCCCTAAACTCACAAAAGATTGTGCCCTTAAGCCTCTTAGCTCGACATTCAGCTTGTATTATTTTCTTCTGCTCCAATTCCTGCTGTGCTACTCTTCTAACATTTGCAGTGTGTCTTTAAACCTTGTAAATTAACATTTTAATTAAAGGTTGGCTTTTAAAGGGTTGCAAGTTTTAACCAGCTGGGTGAAAGGGTGACTCCAGATGTATTTTTTTAAACGCTCGTGTTTTTGGCAGCCAGGTCCCGCCCGCCAGCCCCCCGATGCTCACCGCTGCTGGAGAGCTCCAGCTCACTCGCCTCCACGGGCTCGCTGTCCTGCCAGTCCTCGTCCTCGCTGGCCTCCCCATCCGAACGCCAGCCCTGGGCGCGGCAGAGGTCCTGCAGCCGGACGAGCGTGTCGGCTGCCTCGGGGCACTCGCATCGCTGCTGAGAGGCGTGGAGGTGCTGCAGGATCTGACGCTGAGAAATGCAGAATCGGGGTTTCAGGGGGTATCCCAACTTCTCGTCCCAGCCCGTTCCTGATTTTCGTAGAATCATAGGATAGCAGAGCTGGAAGGGGCCCCGAAGGCCATCGAGTCCACCCCCTGCCCTTGCAGGACACCACGTCACACCATCCCACTCAGAGGGCTGCCCAGCTTCTTTCTGAATGCCTCCAGTGCCTTCAAAGGGAGCTGCAGGCTCTTCAGACTTCGGGGCAAGAAAGCTGCCTTAGCTCTTGCCCAGAGGAACTAAATCTGTGAGGGCCAGAGAGGTGCAGCGGCGAGAGGACTGCGCCCAGGAGACTGGGGTCCTCGTCCCCACTCAGCCATGGTCACTCCCCCTCAGAGCGGCCCTCACTGGGTGGTTGCTGGGAGGATAAAGGGGGAGAATACGTACGCTGCCTTAGGGCCTCTTGCGGGAGCCAAAGGGGTGGGATCCGAACGCAAGGCAAGCGCTGCCGGACCAGCCCAGCGTCCCCTTCGCCCGGCAGCAGGCCAGCTCCCGCAGGAGCACCCCAGGCGCGCCTGGTAGCGCAGCCCCGTCCCGCCCAGGCTCCCGAGCAACTGGCGCACGCAGGCACTGCCCCGATACCGCAGGTGACAAGCAGCCATTGATGGCGAGGGCCTCCGCCTCCTCCACGAACTTGGCCAATTCCCTCTTAAAGCCCCCCAGACTGGCGGCCATCGCTGCCTCCCGTGCACTACGTGCGGTGCAGAGCGCTTCCTTCCACAATCTCCGTCTCCTCCTTTAGTGCTCCTTTAACTCTACTACCTTCCAATGGTCCAACTACCCCTCTAGCTGATTTGTTTCTGATAAGTTTAAAGAATTTTTAAATGTTGGCCTTGATGCTGTTAGCAGTAGGCTCCTCAGAATCTTTTCCTGTTTCCATTCCCCTTGTGCAAGCTTGTGCTTCCTTCCAATTTCTTCATTTAAATGAAGGAATCAATTAAATAAAACACAAACCCTTTGCAAAACATATGTTGACACGAACGCAAACAAACAGAGTTTAAGGCCCGAACTTCTGACAAGATGTGCACATTTTTATAAGAACCACTTGCTTACACGTAACTGTGGCGGCTCCTCTAGCTGAGGAAGTTGTGGCGGGAACCCTGCCCAAATGCCTGCCCAGGCACGCCTGCGGTGGATCCCCCCCCCCCCACTCCCTCCGTCCCTCAGAGACCTCCAGCCTTCTCGTAAGGGCAGGGAGCGGGGGAGGGAGAACACGAGGAGACACCGAGGCCTGGGTGCCGGCGTCTGCGGCAGAGGAAAGGGCAGGACTCTGTCGGAGGCCCTGCTCCCTCTTCCCCTTCTCTGCCCAAGCCTCTCCTCCCGCGCTCACCTGCAGCCTGGGGTCACTGGCCTGCTCTGCGCACTGCAGAGCACTTTCAAAGCACGGCTTCAGCTCCTCGTAGCTCTCTCTGCTCTCCTCCTTGGCCAGGGCGATGTTCAGCCACGTCTTCCCCCTCTGACCGCGGAAGGAAGAGGCGAGACTCAGCAGCTCCCCAGCTCCCCTTTCCCGCCTGCCCCACGCCGGCCCCGTGTGCGGGTCTGCTGGGTTTGGGAACGGGGGCTATGCAGTGGGGGCTCCCGGTCAGCGCAAGTCCTCGGCACGACCGCGCCACCTCTTACCTCCAGAGGGTTCCCCTGCCGCAGGGCCAACTCTGCCCTGTAGTGCTCCACGGCCCGTGCGTGGTCCTTCAGGTCCCCAAATGTGGCAGCCAAGGAAACGTGAATGACGGCCAGCTCCTGCTCCGGGCGCTTTAAAGCCTGGGCGTGGCTCAGCTGGAACACAGGCCGGGTGTCCAAGGCCGGCCACGAGCAGCCACGGCCAAGCCCCCCGGCGGCAAGGGGCGCCGGCCACGCACCCCCTCACCCCTTCAGCCGCCCCGGCATTGCCCCTCCCCTCCCGCCTGCACTCGGAGGCCTGCTCTCGGCCCGGCTGCACCAAGGCAGCCAGAGTCGCGCTTTCTCCGTGCGGGACGGAGTCTGCTTCTTCCCGCTTGCCTTTCCCGCTCGTGTTTTCCCTAAAGCACGGGCAACGAGCAGCCACCGAGGGCACTGCCCTGCTGAAGTCTCCATCGCAAAGCCTGCCCTTGCCCCCCGGGGGCTGCCCCCAGGACACGGCAGCGCATCTGCCACCCAGTCCCCGGCCTGCCCGACTCCTTGCGCAGAGCTGCACATTCTCCCAACCCCTGCCCTCTCCTCCTCGGCTAGGAAAGTTCCGGCACCCCTGGAGAAGGAATCCCAGGCACAAGGTGCCACACACGCTCTTCCTCAGGGAAGCTCAGAGCACCTCCTGCTGAGGGAGGGAGGGAGGGAGGGGCGGGCAGAGCGGCAAAGCCCCCGCCGTGCCAGCAAGGGCTCTGGGGCCGGTCACACGACTCCCGCGAGTGCGCCACGGAAAGGCCCCGGGCCCAGGATCTTGGGAAGCCCCTGCCCAAGGAGCAGGCCTCGCGCAAGCTGGTGCCTTCTGGACGTGCTGGACCATGTGCTGCGCACAGTCCAACACATCTGGAAGGCACCCGCTGAGGGAGGCGGGAGGAGACAGAGAGGGCTCGACAGCCCACGAGGCTCGTCCGCCTGTCCAAAGACCTCCCTCATGGCACTGAGGCCCAACCCCTGGCAGCCTCATCCCTGTGACCCACCGGACATGCCGAGCCACCAGTTGCCCTCTGGGGGGCATCGAAAGAGGGAACCAGTGGCAACTCTCCTGAAGCAGCAGAGCCTTTGCAAGCCCCCCCTCCACCTGCCCCTGCCTCCCCGGGAAGGCTCCGCAGGCCCCCACTTCGCTTCCACGCCTTCTCAGTCCAGTGAAGCCCCCTCCCGAGGCAAGCCTCAGCGGCAGGACGGGCAGCCCCCCTCACCTGCTTCTCGTAGGCTTCCACAGCCCGTGGATAGTCCCCCGCCTTGGAGAAAAGGTCCCCCAGTTGCTCACAGAGGCCCAGGGCGGCTCGCTGTTGGCCGGATGCTTCTGCCTCTTCCAGGGCCTGCTGCAGGCTGCTCACCTTCGAGGCTGCCAGGAAGGACGCATCCCATGAGCGCGCTCAGGCAGGGCGCCTCGGCCCTCGGGGGGCCCCACGGCGGGGCGAGAGGAGCCCCCCACTCACCGTAGCGCAGGCTGCGGCAGATGCTTTCCCGCTGCTGCGGCTGCTGGGAGCCCAACCGGTAGGCCTTCTTCAGAGCCCGCTTGGCTGCCGTAAAGTCCCCCAGGCTCAGCAGCACCTTCGGAGACAGGCAGAGCACAGGTCAGGCCTCCAGAGCAGCTGAGGGGGGCCCTGAGCCCCCCTGAGGATGATCCCCGGAGGAGACGGAGAGCACGGTGATGGGGCAAATGAAGGCTGGTAAGGAAGGAAGCCAGAGGCCTAGGAACACGGGGCAGGAAAGCAAGGCCAGGGGTCGTCTTCAGCGGAGGAAGGGCTTTCCAGCTAACACTAGGAGCAGAAAACACACTTGCCAGCAAGGCATCGAAGCCCCTCTGCCCCAGCGCAGCTGGGCAGCAGACCTGGTTGCCATAATCCAGCATGCCAACCCCGGAGCCGGACTACCGCTCCCGCCGCCCACAGCCAGCACGGCCCACGATCGCTTCAACCACCACCAGGACTCCTATTTACCCGCAGGGGACACTGCTGGCATGCGCACGTCGGCATGCGCGGGTGGGCGCACATACCTTATCTCACAGCAACAAGGACTGGCAACAAGGGCGAGCCGTGATTGCGGACATAATGAGCTCTTAGGATGGGAAAGTAACTCCGAAAGCAAGGACACTAGAAGGCTGGTGGCCGGGGGAAGGGAGTGGGGCCCGGGAAAGGCCCCCGAGAGCTGGACTGCGGCCCAGAGGGCTGAACCTGGCCCACCCCGCACAGAGCAACCGGCCGCAGGGCCCCCGTGCCCCCGGCACAGCCGCGTGGGCCCCCCCGCCTTCTCACCTGGGCGATGCCCGCGCAGCACTCGCTCTCCATGCACTTCTCGCTCATCTTGCAGGCGCACTCGCGCGCCCGCTCCAGGCAGCGCATGGCCTTGGAATGCTCGCCCTCCCGGAGGTGGATGTTGCCCAGGTTGAAGTAGGCGCGGTAGAGGTCCTCGTGCAGCTGAGCCTGCCTGGGGAGGGGAGAGGGGCAGCCCGGGCCACCAGGCAGGTGCCCAAGGCTTCCCCGCCCCCCAGCCACGCTCACTCCCCAACTCCCCACCCCAAGGGGCGCCCGGGAGCAAACCCACACCAAGCACCACTTCCTCCACCGCAGGCCCGAACACCCAGAGGAGTGGCGCCTCTGCTCTCTGGGGGCGGAGGCTGCCCAGACCCTGACGAGGCGGCTGCCAGAGCTGAGCCTCCGCTGCTGCCCGGCCCGAGGAGCTCGCCCCGCGACGAGCGACAGGGCCAGGGGAGCCCCTGCCACGAAGAAGAGGCCAACAGCCCAGGGCCCTCCTCGGGCTGCTGCCCTCCCTATCTGCCGGCCTGCAGCTCCCTCAGCCAGCGAGGTTAATTTGGGAAATCTTGGCACGCGGGCTTGCCCCAGGAGAGGCGGAGGTCCTTACTCGGAGATGTAAATGCTCTTCTTGATGTAGTACGTGTACTTGGCCGGATTCTTCAGGCTGTCATAGACCAAGCCAAGGTTCAGGTAGAGTCGCGCCGTCATCTCACTCACCTCCCGCTGGGGGACTTCCCCTGCGAGAAGCAAGACAGGCTGCAGGCCGCCCTCCCCCAGAGACCCACGCCTGCGACCCAGACGGGCCCCACTGGTCCTGACACAGGAAAGCAAGCGTTCTGGTGCCCAGCAGGCACAGAGGACTGCCGGCATTCCAGGACAACGCTCCTGGCTCTAGCCCGTTTGAACACTTCCAAATCTTCCTTCCAAACTGAAAATGTACAGAAAGGCTGTTCCTGTTCAAATCGTTTGGACGCGTCCTGTCTGCATTCCAAATGCGAGCTGCCGCAGGGTTACTTTTCTCCAGTATTTCTCTGTGCAATTTCCGAAAATGCATCTCCATTCAAAAGCACGTGCTTCAGGAGATGTGCAAATTACACTGCCAAATCTCCAAGTCCAGGTTTTAGCTGGGGCTGGAGGAATGAGCCTTTCGGTCAGGACAAACTGCACATTTTGAAAAATGTCCTTTCCCCCTTCAAATGGGACGCATGCAGGCCAACGTTCAAGAAACAAGCTGCAAGGAGCCCTTAGAAGAACCTCAACACGCTCTGACGTGTTTGCCCGGCCTTTGCTCTGCATGCACGGAAGCCCGTGCTTCCCCATCAGCTGCCCCCCGAGTCTGGCAGCGAGCCCCCTCGCCTGGTGGTCCTGGACCTGGGTGCACCCACGGCACGGGGCAGGGGCCACCTTCATCGCACGGTGCAGTGGTACCTTGCAGCTTCTCCTCCAACACAGCCAGGCTCCTCATGAAGGCGTTCTCCGCTTCCCGAAGGGCCTCGCTCGCGGGCTCGCTTTCAGCCATGAACATGTAGGTACGGCCGATGGTGGCCCAGGCTCGCTGCTGCTCAACATGGCTGGAGAGGGAGCAGGCCAGTTCCAGGTGACGGCGCTGGTGCTGCCCACGCAGAAGCACAGAGAGAAGCATCACGGGCTGGCCTCCCACTTGGGCAGCACCCCAGCATGCCCGCGGCCCCACTGGAGCGCTGCCTGAATCCCTCCCTATGCTGCCAGCAACCAAATCTCTCTGCGCGGCTGCTGCTGTTCTGTGCCGTCCACTCCACTTCACGGCAACCGTGTGCAAGAAAGCTCTCTGAGCTGTCCGGTCCGTGACAGCCCTGCCCAGTTCCTGCAAGTGGCTTCCCTATCGGAGTCACTCCATCTCCCATTTAGTCCTCCTTTCCTTCCTCTCCTGCCTTCAACCTGCCCTCACATGGTTCTCTTCTCCAAGGAGCTTTTTCCTTTCCCCAGGTATGACAATAGTCTAAATACTGACATTTTTGCTTTTGGACAGTCACATAAAGTCCTAAAAATGCAATCTAAAACACGGGCCGTAGTATAATCTAGTAAAAAATAACACAGTATAAATCCAGCCTACTAAAAGTGAGGATTTTAACCAACGGTAATCCCAAGATCCATGACAAAGGCCCATGGCAAAATATTAAATGAATTAAGTCTTCGCCTGGCACTGCCCAACTGGCAGGCCCCCCTGGGGAGAGCATCCCACCATCTGGGGACCGCTCCTGGAGACCCGAGCCCGTATGGCCACCCTCGGAGCCTCCCTTCTGGAGGAGGGCCGCAGGTGGTAAGCGAGGGAAGGCTCATCCTTGGAAATGCGCTTATGGGCCGTGCCAGGACAAGACCAGCACCCGGCCGCATGTGCCAGTGAGCAGGAACCGGCGGGTTGTGTCCAGGCCTCCGGGCCCCCGCAACCAATCCGGCTGCCGCATTCTGCACGCCGCAGCCCCTGAACCACCCCCAGGAGCCTCATGCAAAACGCTGCAATCTGGACGTTACCAGAGCACAGATGACGGAAGTCAGCCGACCCCTGCTCAGACGGGGTGCAGCTGGGCCACCGACTGCCGCTGGCAGAAGGCGCCCTGCGTCACTGAAACCACGTGAGCTTCAAGTGGCAACGATGGCTCCAGCAGGACAGCCACGCTGCGGCGCTGCTCCTTCAGGGAGAGTTGCAACGCTGCCCGGAAGAGGTAGAGCATCCTCCTCTGGCCAGACGCAGCACCCGCTCACGGCATTTCAGTCCCGCATGGACAGAGCCTCATCCAGTTCGCTGCTGCAGCCGGGCAGCAACACAGAGGCTCAGGTTTCCACCCTCCAGGAGAAGACAAGTCTTCTACCAAGAGAATCCACAGAATCCACAAGGAATTCTCTACGTATTTTGTGTAAAGTGTTTGGCCTTGGGAGATTCGAGTTTAATTCTACTAAGTCGCCAAGTTTATAGGGTTCCCACATCATACTTCCTACTCTACTAATTCAAAAAGAACAAGCATACTCACTAGAAAGCATTTTACGGGCTGAGAAATATAATTTTATTTATCCATCCATCGCATTTGGATGCCACCCCATATTCTGGAGTTAAGGGAAATGTGTACATCCAGGCTGTAAATTAGGCTTGAGAGGACGCGCATCTGTCACAACCATCGCACAACCCACTGGAAGCACTGACAGATGCAGCTTGTGCACCATTAGTACAAGCAGCTGGAACAGCACGTGGGGTTGCTGTAAAGATATAAGCTACCCCTTCGCATAAGGGCTTTCGGTGGTCCATGTCTGCTTATAAATCGCCCACAAATCTAAGAGGCTACACACACGTAGCCCTTTGCAGCACCCGGGCAAGATGCAGCGCTGCCTATCCACAGGCCCAAAGGCGTGTCCAGTTTTAAAATCAGAACTTCTCCAGAAGACTCAGGGGCAAGATGGAGGCAGCCCCAGAGGTGGAGATACACAAGCAAGCACGCAGCTCCTCTAGAGACTGTTTGCCTGTTGATCTTTCTGGAGATCAGGGCAAGAGAGAGGTACACCTCTTATCTATAAACCATTCAAGGTGTCAGGCCAAGTTGTAATCTCCAGGAAGAGCCTACATCCGAAGCTCCTGCTGGCTGGAGGAGTCAAGTTCTCACCTCCTCTGGCCACAGCGCCTACCTTCAGTGCTGCTTCATAGCTCTCCAGCTCAGCCAAACACTCCCCAATTTTCCGGTGCGCGACGGCACAGCCGATGACATCGTCAGCGCTTTCCAGGAGATGCAGCTCCTGCCGATGCTCCTGCAGAGCCTCCTGGAACCGCCCTGTCGAGCAAAAGGGGTCAGCTGCAGACCTCTCACGGCATGGAAAGGCAGTACTGCATCCACAGGGATACGCTGGGCGCGCTGCACCAAGGTGAGGGCAGTGGGAAGATGGCACACGCACACCAGCCAGAAGCACCACCATTGCTCCAAACACACCCAGGTCAGGGAGCCCTTGTCCTGCTCTTGCCTCAGGAGGCAACCAAAGGGAGGGACTGCAGTGCAGGCAATAACTTACCCGTGGAACCCACGCTTTGTACGTGGGCCACTGAGCTGGGTTTAAGTCTCAGTTAGATCCCTGTGGATGCCTGTGAGGAGCCCCACTTTCTCCAGACGTGTACAGTGAGAATTGAGGGCCAATGTAAGTGCATGTAACAGCCTCCAAATGCGCAGCCGCATCAGAGGCAGCCATCAGGAGGAGGGCAGAGGAAAGCAGCTCACATGCCGAGGGAGATGTGGGGGAAATGGCAGCAAGGAAAGGGGTGAGCAGCTCCCTACTCGGCCCCATCCTAGTTTTTGCTAAAACAATACGACACACCAGCTGGCCACAACAGGCCACCACTGTATAGCGTCAGAAGGGAGCTGGATGTCGGCTGCATTTCACCATGCAGGAGTGCTCCCGTGGCGCCATTCAAAGGAACTCAACCTGCAAGATCCTTCAGTCTCAAGAACCTGAACGGGAAGTAGCTTTGCAAGCCTTTAGATCATCCCTCCGGATAATGCTTACCATGGCGAGCCAAGAGGCCCCCCAGCTGATTACAGAGGGCGGCTTCCTCCTTCAGGTCGCCCTTCCGTCGGGCTTTCTCCTTGCCCTTCTGAAGCTCTAATGGACAGGAGGAAAAGAAATATTTGTCTCACCTGCTGGGCTGGAAAGCAAGTATGCCCCAAACAGCTGCTCCTTTTTGAACAAGCACAAACTTGCCTCAACACCCTTTTTATTTATTTATTGCATTTGTATACCACTCCATAGGCCATGGGCTCTCTGGAAAATTTACAATTATTGAAATCGTAAAAACACCGGATATAAAATCCTTGTAAGAACAGTATAAACAACATATTCATAAATAGTACAAAACAACCAGTATAACAGCCAACAACCTTTGGACAACAGTCCTGCATGGCGGTCATTTAAAACCGTATCTAAAATTGTCTCCGCAATAAGACACAAGGAAGAGTGTGTCACAGGTTGGTCTTTCTTCCTAGGCAGCCCCCGCCTTTCCCACTGTGGGAAAGAACTGGCTGGCAGACAGCAAGGACTGGATCTCAGAAAACTCAGAAAAAGATTATGGATCTCAGGAAAAGAGTAAGGATCTCAGATCTCAGAAAAAGAGTAAGGATCTGGCCACACAAGAGGCGGCTACTGCCACTAAGCTGCAAAATTGACACCGTCGTTATTTGCTTTTTGGCACCAGACCAAGACCTTTTTATTTAAACGTCATTTTAGTTGTTGATATTACTTATTGATTTTAATAACTTTGGCCAGGATGTCTCCAATTTTATATTTAATTCGTATTGGTGATATTTATGTTTGTAAGCCGCCCCAAGGCTTTGGCGAATGGGGAGGAATATGTTTACTAAATAAATAAATAAAAATGGGCCCAGCAAAACTCAGCCAAGGCGCGTTCGCTAAGAGGGCCACGGGGACAGCAGAGCCATTGCACGCCTTTGCTCTCCCCCAGCAAAATGCGCCCATAGTATGAATCCAGGCCACCCCAAGGGATCCCTTGCGGGAAGTCGCTGCAAGAGTCCGGCGGGAGCCGTGCGAGTCGCCGGGCTGGCCGCAGCTCGCCTGATTCCTGGGCGGCTTCGATCCAGCCGCCGGCTCCGCCTGACCTACCTCACAGGGATGTTGTGAGGATGCAGCGGAGGAGGAGGGCTGTGCGAGCCTCTTCCGCTGCCGCGCGGGGAAAACCGGCACAGGAGGAGGGGGGCACGCGAGGGGCAAGAAGGCGAGCGGGAGCCGGCGGCGCCCCACGCACGAAGGCGCCACGAGAGCGCCGGGGACCCACCGCGGTCGCCGGGGGAGGGCCGGCGCCTCCGGGAACGTCGCGGCGGAGGGGCTCCGGCCCCGCACTGCCCTCCATCGAGGCTCGGGGCGGGCCGCGGGGGCGCCGGGAGGCTTCCCGCCCCGGCCAATTCCCCGCTCCAGCCCCGAGCAAGCCCCGCTGCCCGGGCGCCTGGACTCCAGCGCCCATCGTCCCCAGCCGCCCCCCCCCCCGAGCCACTCACGGCGAATCTCGCGCTCCCGTCCGCCGCCCATCTTGCCCCGCGCGCCTTCCGCGCCGTCCTACTCCCGCGCGCCCGGCGCCAAGCCATTGGCCGCCCGGCGACGCCGCGCTCGCCGCCCATTGGCCAAGGCCCGGCGCGCTCTCATTGGCTGGCGGCCGCCCAATCGCGCGAGTCACCGCTGCCTGCTCGGCCACGCCCCCTAGGCAGCCTACCTGGCGCGAGAAGGCAGGAGCCGCGCGGCGGCTTTTCGTGAGGTCCTTGGACTACAACTCCCACGATGCCTCACCACTGGGGCTCATGGGAGCTGTGCGCCAACCACGTCGGCGGACGCACTCTCACTCCCGCCTTCCCCCAGCGGCGCTCTCCGACCATTCCCGGCTGCCGCTCAACAGGGGAGCGTGCTGGGAGTTGTAGTCCGACGCGTCTCGCGGGATCCCTGCAGGGATCTCGGCCTTTCGGGTTTGTCGGGCTTCTCCTCCGAAGCCATCCGGGCCAGTTCGTGGCAGGCAATGCCTTTCAGCTTGTGCAACAGACGCTCCCGCCATGGATTGCAGCCTAGCTGCTCAAGGACAAGGTAATCCGGAGTGAAACTGGATTCACTTACCGAGAAGTTCGATTCCAGCCCCTGTGGCTGCCTCGCGAGCGCAGCCTTTTAGCAAACCGTTAAGGAGTGTTAATATTAATTTACTAATGCTCGGATGTTGCCAACACCTCTCTGTAAATGGTCGTTGCAATTATTTTTCATGCACCGAACTTCTAAGGTAACGAGCACTGCCTCGTTCTTCCATTTCCTCCCGAACTCGGATGTTTTCCTTCCCCCGGCAACTGCACGTGGTACAGCGAGCTGTCGCCAGGGTAACTCGTTTGTAATCGACTGTGCCACAATGTAAAAAACATCCAGACTCTCCTTCCCTTGGATTTCAAGAAAGTGCACACCATGCATAAGCGGCATTCAGTGGGTGGACTGCCAGGAAATTTTAAGAGGCGATACGTCGCTCATTGGGGAACATGGGGAGAAGGGCGCTGTGGCGCTGCTATCCCACTCTTGCCCAGGCTGGCCTTGGTGGCACTGAATGCTGGACCAGAGGGACCTTGGGCTGAGCGCAGGCCTCTTTGTCCGTTCTTACAGACTGGCCTTTGCGTGGCCTCTCTCCAAATACTGTTGTCACCTGCTCGGAGAGCTCCCGCTATTGGGCAGAACAGAAGTTAAACAACATCGGATAAAAACAGCTGCAAATGCTTCCTTCTGAGGAAGGTACACCAGCTCCCTAGTTTTGTTTATAGCTTGCCTGTGTACCTGAAATAGATATCCAAGGAACACAGATCTTCAGAGGATAAGGATGGGCAGCAAAGGGATTATAACATTTGCCCGGAGCAAGAGCGCAAGGGCCAGCACACCAAGGGGCGGCCACCTTTTAAACCGAAGCCTTTCTTCGTCTGAATTCCACTGGACACTGCTCAGGGGCAGCAGGAAATGTCTGAACAGCATGTAGGAAGCTGCAATCCCATTAAAGGGCAAAAGGAAATGAGTCTGCAAAGAAGGTAGCCTTCTGCCTTCCCCATAAATCAGGAACCTTAATTGTGCCTTCTTTCCCCCACGCTAGGAGTTCCCTTTCAGCATCCCTGGGGGCAGGACTAGTCAGTTGGTGAACAGCTGAAACAGGGCACCGTTCTGTTGGCTGGGCCACTGGAAAATATACACTGTATATCCTGTATTAGCGTTATCCCCCACCACAAACAGAATGCCAAGGCTAAGACAGTGGCTTGCTCCTTTTTAAAACTCTTACAATTTTAAAATTTTTAATGCTTTGATCATACTGTCTGTTGGGTGACTCACGAAAATTCAGACCCCGAGAGAGCTTTGGACTAGTAGGCAGTACAGATGTGTTAAAACAAATGGCTCCATCAGTGGCCGAATTCATAGTAGTGGTAAGATTCAAACCAGGGAGTTCCCGGCGGGTGGACTGTTCCAGCTTCCTTATGCCAGGACAGATGGGAGGCTGGGTGGATCAAGCTCATGGTCTTCTTGGCGGCACAACTACAGAGGCAGCTGCCACTGAGCCAAACGTGACATCTTGCAAAGGTATACAATGCAGACAAAAGACTACGCAAGAAAAGGGCCCCCAATTCTACCCATGGCTGACCAGTGGCACTGTGTTCAGTACCTGTTTTTTATATTTATTTATTTATACATGTATTTATATGCCACCAATAACTGCCGAGGCCTTCCTAGGCAGCTATTTGTATATTAGAGGTATATCCTGCTTTTTTAAGACCTCAGAGTGACTTATTAGTCTCCTCCTGCTGCTCTCAATCTTATCCCCACAAGGACCCCGAGGGGTACACTGGGCTGAGGGTCTGACTGGCCCAAAGGCACCAGCTGCCCCCATGGCTGAGTGGGGACGAGAACCCAGATCGCAGAATTGCAGGCTCATACAAGTTGGAAGGGGCCAGAAAGCCTTCGGAGCCAGCCCCCCGGCTCAGTGCAGGAAAGAGCTCGACCATCCCTCCAGAGTCCAGCCCCACACTGGCTTTTATAGGGTTTCCCTATAGGGCTTTATAGGGTTCTAGGGAAGAATTCTCAATCTGTGGCAGCTCTTGAAGACACAAGAATTTCCCCGTGGCCAGAAAGCCACAGACTGACGAAGCAGTACCGCTTTGATAAAGAGTGAATCTAGAGCAAGAATGAAACGGCAGCCGGCGCTGGCGCTTCCCGGGCAAGAATGCAGCATAGTTGCGAGCCACACGCAGTCCCCTCATGGGCCCCTCTGCGTGGCCAGCAGGGTGGGAAGCGGTGCAGCTGCAGGAACGATGGTCTGGCTTCCAGCGCTTCAAACCACCACCTCCCATCGCCTTTACCTGTTGAGGAGGCTTGGTGCACACAAACCGCTGTTTTATTTTTGCAACTTGGCCAGAATTTTTTCAGCCCTTTCCACTGGGAAGGGAAGTCTGGGAAGGAACCCCCGTTAAGTGGGCCACTAGACCTGACCTACAGTGGCAAAGCATAACACAGCCCAAGCCACAGCCAAATCCTTCAGCCACAGCAAGGGGAAAGTCTGACTGCCAAAGATTAGGTAGCGCTCATCCACAGTCCTGGCTCCTCTGAAAGAAGGGACTGGCTTGTCACCATTGGTGCAAGTGGCCCGTGGGGGAACCCGCTACCAGCCCCCTCCCCCGATATGCCACATACCCAAGGCCTGCTGGCTGCCCAGGTGGTGGCAGGGGGGGCCAGGAAGGCGCTCCGTGAGCTGCATCACATCCGGCAGCCACTGCCCTTCCGGCGAAGGACTGGGCCCTGTGGCACTTGCACAGGGATTAGTTCCGGCCTAGCTGGCTTGTCACATGGCTCTTGGCAGAGGCTCGTATAAATGGTGCCGGGGTGGGGAGCCAGGCCTTTTCTGCTGTGGGTCCACTGCTGAACCTATTTTAATGAAAGGCAGAGGCACATCTAACAAATCTGCCAGCTACCTACTTTCAGGTTTAAACATCAACACACACAGATAAAATGTTCGGGGTGAGAGAAAGGGGACGTGAGAAGGAAGCAAAGAACGAGCAGCCATGGCTGTCACAGCCTTATTCCGTCCCCACATTCTGAGCCATCGCGACCCCATGGACAACCTTCCTCCAGGCCCTCCTGTCCTCCACCGTCCCTCGGGGTCCACCCAAGCCCACACCCACCGCCCCCGTGACCCCCTCCAGCCGCCTCGTCCTCTGCCGCCCCCTTCTCCGTTTGCCGCCGATCGTTCCCAGCACCAGGGTCTTGTTTTTAGCACTGCTCTAAGAAACGCCCCCCGCCACCAAACCAATGAGTTTTCCCAGAAGATGGTTCTGCGCCCGAGCTTAGTGTCTGCGCCGCCGCGGTGCGCGAAGGAGCCCCGCCAAGCCTGCCGGAGGGCCAGGGTCACTGCTCGGCTTGCGCTCGGCTGCGCTCCACAAAGAAGCTGCGCTTGGGTCAGTCACACACACACAGAGACAGCATAGTTTGGCAATATTTTTTTAAACTACGTTACATACAGAAACTTCAAACAAACGCAGACCACAACAGAACAAAAGAAATCATTCCCGACGACATTAAAACCATTCCTCATTTGAAAAGCCATTTAGGTATATGCGCAGTGCTCACGATAACGGGGAAGACGCCCTGTGGGGCAGGAGCAGCGGCTGCCGCCCTGCGGACGCACGCGCTGCTGCTGCTGCCGCCCCACGTCTCCCTGGCCAGGCTGTGGGGGTGGCGGCACAGGCAGCAGCCCCACCGGATGAGAGATCCTGGCGACTGGCACCCAGCCCCTCCCTGCTCGCTCCTCCGTCCGCTGGCGCCCAGGTCCAACGGGGAACCCCTCTCTCCACAACAACGAAAAAGTAACAGGAACACAAATAATGGAAATCAGGCCAAGTACAAAGGACATACAACCTTGCAAACAACCCATTAGCTTCTTAAAATTATTTTAAACTCTACATTCGCTAGTTAAATAAATTACCCACAGTGAATACTGCAAGGAGGTTTGTGGTCTGCCAGCCCATCAGGTCCCGGCATGAAGAAGCATGCTACAATCTTCAGGTGTCCAGCACAGGGCTGGACAGGTAAGGCTCAGCTACCGAGTAGACATCGGACAGAGTCCCGTGGTGAGGACAGGGCAGCCCATGAGAGGGAGGTGGTGCGGAGGAAGAACGAGGAGGGAAGCAGGGAAGCAACGGTGCTGGCAGTGGTGAGCCCGGCCAGCCAGCAGGTGTGCCCACGGCAGCCCCGTCACCCAGGCGGCTCCCGGCAAGAAGCAGCAAGTCCTCCTCGGCTGCTGTTGCGTGGTCGCCCCCGGGCGGTGCCTGTGCTCACCTTCCCAGGTGTCACCTGCCACTGTGTGAGCGCTCCCAGCCTTCTCTTCAGGCCTGCAGCACCAGAACTGGGCAGAGTCCTGTGGGCAACTTCACGGGGGCTTGGCCTTGAGGGTGCTAAGCACTGGCACACTCAGATCGGCCCTAAGGGTCAGCCGCGTGGGGCAGGAACAGTCCACCCCATTTGCCACTGCCGTTAGGTCTCCCACACACACTGGCCCTGGAGAGTTAGGAGTTTTCCAAGAAATTCAGTCCTGTCTCTGAGCCCGACAACAACACATGGAAGTCTTCTTCCTTTCATGCACAGAAAGAAAGGAAGTCAGACTGCAAACTGCCCCGATTCATCGCTTCCAAGCTAGTTCTTGACAAGAGACACCCTGGCTGTGCTGCGATCATCAGCCACCAAAGCTGCCTGCAAAGAAATCAAGCAGGCGGGAACTTAGGTGGCTGCAGGCTTGTTTTTGGAAGCCGAGGGCGAGATGTATCGCAGAGACATATAATCCAATGGTGTCTGGATGGGAAAACCTACACGACGTTACCTCCCTGTCTGAAAATGTGCCCACTGGCCAGGAGGCCTCAGCGTGGTGTCGGGCGTCCAGGTGCAATTGCACCGCTCTGAAAGCCGCTGCACAACACGGTCCGCGCTCAGCACCCGCCGCCAACCACGTCTCCTGCCAGATGTGCAGGAGGTTCTGGTTTAAGCCGTTCTGGTTTAAGCGCTGGTTTAAGGTTCTGGTTTAAGCGCTCTTGGACGAAGCCGTTGGGCACACTTCTGCACTGGCTCGCGCTCTTGGACGAAGCCGTTGGGCACACTTCTGCGCTGGCTCGCCAGGGCTACAGCTGCGCGCCTCCTTCGGGGTGCCCACCCACAACTACGGACTTGGCCAGGTTGCTGCCGAGCAATTCACTTTCCCAACCCTTCGCATGACCCGGCCAAAAGAAAGCCTGCACACACTGGCATCTCCATGAACGACTCTGCCCAGTCCTTAGAACCAAGTGCTTTTGAAATACTGACTGGTGTTCTCCACTAGAATCCTAAGATAAAGGGAGGAGGAGCTCCATTCTCATGCACCGTGTTTTGAAACCCAAAGAACACTCCGTATTTCCTTTGCACAGCCAAAATAGGTGCCATGAACCCCTTTTTCCATTGGTATTTTTCCAGATTCTCCAGCTTTTGGGGAAGGCTCTTAGCTGCTCATCTGTCATCTTTTCCTCCCACGTCCCCTCCTTGCTTCCATCTTCTTAATAGGGGCCTACAGGCCTGCCGGCAGCAGTGCCAGCGTCTCTTAAGCTCAAGAAACCGCCTCAGCATGAAGACAGGACCATGCAAATCGCCAGCGCCTGCTGGGCAATAAACACCTACCCTTAACCATGGCGATGGTTTTCAACGCCACGGCAGTATCCGTGGCAAGAGCCACTGCAAAACATGCTCGTGTGCACAGGCTGCACGACTGAGTGCCCAGTGGCAGGGTGGCACAGGGCTCCAGATACCTCTCTCGCAGTGGGGCATCGGCAGGACGCCTTTCCCCAAAGCAGCGCTGACTGCTTTTTCAGCTGGTACTAGGTGACTTTTCCTGCTGCCTTCCCGAGTCTGGCCACAGAAAGAGAAAGACCTGCTGGCTGGTTTCCTTCCCCTGAAGTCCTCCACTCGATCTTTTACTCAAAAGGACGGCTGACGCTGGCCGGTCTTGGGAACAGTTTCACCCCAGACCTTTCCGTTGATGCAGAAGTTGGCTCCTTCTGCAGGAGATGTTCTGCTGGTGCAATTTTCCAAGAGGACCTGCTGTTCACGCGTGGGACAGGGAGCGTGGGGTACCCTCAGGCACCCCTTTGTCACGGGCAAGGGTGGGATCTTCCCCACGCACCTCGGATGTGCTTCAGCCCAGGGACCCTATCCGGATTTCAAATACAGTGCAGCTTCCAGCCAGGTATATTCGTGCTCTAGTCCATCTCAGGCAAGGGCATGTCCTTCGCAGGCCCTTCTTGCAGGCTGCCAGTTCTCAGGAAGCGCCTCTTAGAAAAAGTCCTATGAAAGCAGCACGGAGCCGGTTTCAGAGAGACTGAGAGGTAGTTATTCAGAGCCGTTGTGATTAGAAACCTTCGGGCAGGAGGTTCTAGAAATGCACGTAGTTGGGGCACTGACTACCCTGATCCAATAATAAACCCTAATCAAGTCAGCCATCACTGATGTGCAAGGAACCAGCTGCGTGTAGGACATCCCCAGCTTTCCAACCCACAGATCCCACTGAGGGCAGAAGCTCCATCCAGAAGCTGCTGCAACCAAGTGCTACACCTGCGAAGGGGGAAGGACAGCCGTGCAAGTCATTCCTCCACAAAGCCAGGAGAGCATCCCAATGCCTGTGAAGCAGCTTGCTGACTCTCGGCTGTAATGGCATCGCAGAGAAGCACCAAGGCGTTCCTGCATGCCAGGCCTCCAGGCTGGAGCCCGAGAGTTGCTTCTGCTGCCAAGAGGCGTGTCGGGCACATCACAGGGCTGGGGGGCGGCCTGGTGGGTCGCAGCTGCACAGGACTGTCTACCCCAGGGCCACCAGACCCACACTCAGGTTTCTACAAAAGCTGTAATATGCTGACCATCTCTTGTTATAATCAGAAGACTGATGGGAAAGCCGGGGGGGGGGGGGGGGGCGTGGAAGCTGCCAGCAGAAACTTTTGCTACCTTTTAACAGCACAAGTCCCGGGGAGGAAAGCACCTGCCACAGATTTTTACACATTTTACAAAACATACCTGATCCAATTAGTCCATATAAAATGTAAGTTGCCACCAAATGTAGCTTCCTTGAAAAAAAGCGGGGCAGGAAACGTGAAGAAAAAGAAAATAATCTTGAACGCAACAGTATTAACGCATGAGCTCCTCATGATACATCTCGTCTTCATCCACCACCAACTCCCCCTACCCTACTTTAAAATACGCTTAAGAACATCAAGCAAAATATCCCTGTAGATCTCATTGAAATTTGGTGAACGGCTCCAGTATCCTCATCCATAAACTTGCTATATATTTATTTTACATACATAAAATCACATTGTAAAATTGCATAATTACTAGAAGAGCCTGTTAATTCATTTGCACAAGGGGAAAGAAAACCAAAGCACTGGGAAAATCCCCAAAACAGACTGAGTACATCACCCTGCATTCCGAGAAGTCTGCACTGATTGAGAGCTGGTTCTCTGCGAGTTCTTACCCGGTCCGTGGGATCGAGCCTGCTCTGGAGCAGGGCGGAAAGAAGAGGAGCAACAGGGCAATGCTGGGAAGTACGGAAAGGGACCTCTGGATTATGTCGCTGTGAAGGGCAATTCCAGCCACTGTGCGGGTGGTCTTAGGATCCAGACGCTGCCACTCACTTCCTACCATCCTGACTTCGTTTCAAACACTTCTATGCCCTTCCCCAACTCAGCCACAGCAGAGAGCGGGGGGGAGGGACGAACTGGACTCGCGAGTCACAAATGGGAGAGTCAGGCGCTCGGCTGCTCTTTCCTGACTTAAAGCACCTCTCCCCAGAACATGCTCCCCTTGGAATGTGGCATTTCAGCTTAGTTAGCAGCAGCCCAGCAAAATCCCCTTGCCAGGGTCCCTTTGAAGTCGTCTTGCCTGCTTGAGAATCCCCTATTTCTTTCATTCCAGTAACGAGGAGGACAGGACCCACCGCTTCCCGACAGAGCACAATGCTTGCCACCCGTGAGGCGAGGGGGACGCAAAGGACCCTGCCCCCAGGCGCCTCCACGCAACAGTGCGGCGATCACACACAACCATGACACAGATGCAGCCTTTTCACAATGTATTGAGACTGGTGGTGGCCACCCGCCCTCTTTCCGCTCTCAGGTTCCACCAGTGCCCTGCCTCAAGTCGACTCCCCAGTCCCCCATTCCTGGCAGAGATGGAGAGAGACGAGGAAGGCAACGGCCGCTCTAAGCTGTTTTCTATCACACATGCAAAATGTTCTCTTTAAAATAATCAGGTAACTGTGGAATCATAAGGGGGACGAGGCAGCCATACGAGGTAACTCTGGTTCAGTGGTGCTCTCTCCTTCTCTCTCCCTCTCTCGGTCACGCCTGCAAAAGCCAAGCTTCACTTAATGCTTACTTCTGTATCTGGAATATAAAGAGACGCAAGTTGATGTTCTTGGCTGCCAGCAATTTGTTACATTCCACAGAGTCTATGATGGGGAGCGGGACATAGTCTGTCTCGTTGTTCTCGTTGGTAAAGACAAAGTGATAGATCACGGGGTTGATCTTCACATCGTCGTACGGTCCCTTGAGCAGCAGGAATGAGCACTCCATTGGGGAGTTGATCTTGCTCTTGAGGATGAGCTGGAAGGAGAGGGTCCGCTTACAGGACAGGTTGGGGTTGCGCTCCGAGTCGTTGACCCGGGCTTTCAATACCCACGTCTGGTTCAGCACCGTGAACCTCGGCGTTTCGTAGTAGAGGCGCGTGATGAAGTCATCCGTTCGGTAAGGACGGAACTGAACCTCTGCAAGACAGCAAGAAGGGGTCGGGGGGTGGGAGAAAGGACAAAAGCCAACAATTAAACCAGAGGAGTTGCTAGCAGGAAAAAACAAAGCTCACGTTACCTGCAGCTACTGTGCGGGGCCTTCCTTGCCAGCACGTAAGGAGACAACAAGGGTGAGACTGGCCATTCAGTGCTAGTGGGGGGCAGAAGCAACGTGGCTTCTTGGAGGGAGGGGGAGTGGGGAAGAGGAGAAGAGGAGATAAAAACATCAATGCATGTCATCACGTCAACACCACTGTACAGTTTCATCATTGGTAAGCATCTGCAGAGAGAGAGAGAGAGAAGCAGCAGCGGATGCTACCGCTGCGACTGCGAGGCGCACGTCTGGCGGCCCAGTGCCTCTGCCGTGGACGCGCACGGCAGCGGCGGCAAAGGGGACCGATCCATGGACCGACACCCAGCGGCCGCCTGTGTCTGAAAGCAGGGGGGTTTCTGCCCCACATTTGTTCATCCAGAGGGTATGGCAAAGGTCACTGTCGCAGCGTCTTCGGTCTTCTTGCCTCAGGACAGCCGCACACGCCAGAACCACACGCTGCACAAAGAGCATTTCCTCAGCAGGCCCCCAACTGACATCACAGCTCTGACATTCAGATTCAACCTGCAAGGCCAGGCCCTTGAGAACAGAACATTGGAGGCCTCTTCAGGTGTCCGCTTGGGATTTCTTGGGACACTGGTGGGCCACAGAGCAGGCATATCCTCATGCAGGACGGAAGGCAGTGGCGGTCGGCTCTGGACTCATTGCAAGTGCCCATTCCAACAGAAAAAGCAAGCCAGACAAGGCAATTCGTGTAACAGCACCTTTATTTTATTGGTATTCATACAGATCTTTAGATGAGCAAGGCACAGTTATGTATCACCACAATGCAAACCAAGGAACGGGGCGTGGGGTGGATGGAAAAGAAGAGACCTTCAGGCTTTCACAAGAGTGCAGAAAATCCTGGGGTTAGATACATAAAGACAAGGAACAGTACACTGAATCGTTCGAGGCACTATCCAATTTTAGACCCAATCGCTCAGCACAGTCCAGGGTCAGTCTGTTAAAACCCTTCTCCAGCAGAGTCCACAGTGCAACGAAGTGTTTTGTTTTGTTCAAGTTTATCAAGATTGTTGGCTCAGTGTTTTAAAGTCTTTGGTGTACAAAACCCATGGAATCTCACAGCACAAACTCAGGGAGAGGGAACCTCTGTGTGCATTTGTGCATTCTTCCGTGCTTCCAGAGGAGCGCACCGCAGCAACACCTGGACAAAGGAGGCGACGGAGTTATTCAAGCCACACAATCAGCCCGACTCAGCGCTTTCGCTCCCTCGGTGTCTCTCCGGCTAGAGGCCGCCTCCTTCCTAGCGCAGAGGGAACGCTCCGCCCCTCTTCTCGCACAGGCAGAGGCTGCGCAGTGCTCAAGGACACTGGATGGGTGGACACCACCCTGGCCCCAGCCTTCCGCCTGTGCAGGCTGACCCCCACTCCACTCCACTCCACTCCACCCTGCCCTCAGCGCTGCCGCGAGGGCGCTGCCCGGCTCTTGAGCCGTGTCCGCATGGCCGTGGGGTCTGGCACCGTCCGCATGTCCGACTGGACTCCTTGCCACCCCACTTCCAGCTGCTTTACGGGGTGCCCACGGGGAGCCATGAACTTCTCGGCGGGGGGCAGCTGGTAGCCGCGGTTCGCAATCGGAGTTTGCCAGGACTCCGCTTGGCTGTGGCTTTTAGCTTTAAGCACCTTCTCTAACTTGGCTAAGACAAACTCAATCATCGTTTCAGGGTGCGGCAGAGGCTGGATCGAGGCGGCGGCTTCACCACCCTTTTACGGCAGCAGACAGCAGATTAAATCCAAGCAGATTCTCTCTGTAGGAAAGGCGGACATTTACAGGAAAAGAAAGGGAATTCAGCAGCTACTCTCCTCCCACCTTCAAGAAATCCCACAGCAGTTTACAGAGCAGCTTCCACACATTCCATTCTGCAGAGCATGTTTGGGAGCCCGTTCCAGGGTCCAGTCTAGCGAAGTCAGAGGCTTACCTGCGAAAGCAACTTAGCTCCATCAGCTTATATGGCCGTTTGTTCCTATTACACCTCAGTATCTTTATGGTTCCCACACTTAGGAAAAGCGCACACAGGCACACGCACACGCACGCACACACTGGCTTTGTGCACTAGATCCGGAAAACCAGGAAAATGTTCCGCATTGGAAAATATGGGTTTTTCAAGCTCCTGGGGGTTCCGAGAACCCTCCCCCAATAAAACTTTCTGAACATGTATAGCGACCACATGACCAACCAACCCACTGAAAAGAAAGCGAGACCCCTCCTAAAAATGCCGTGATAGTTCATCCCCAAAGAAAGGGCTTTTCTGTACAGCTGTAAGGAACAAGTGCTGCTGCTGCTGCCACACCAGAATCCCAAGGTGGAGAGGACCCAAGGCTGGCAGGCGCACACGCACGCACGCTGACACGCCCGGCAGCCATTGCGATGCTAAGCCTCCGGCGCTGCCTGTCGGCCCACCAAGTCCAACTAGCACACCTTACCTCCAGCTAGGCAGGGTCCGGCTTCCACACGGCCTCAGGGCTGCTCGGCGGACTAATCACCCAGAGGGAGAATGCCAAAGAACCCACCAGACTCTGACCAGGCCGCCCAGGTGCCGGAAGCCGTGTGTGGGCCCTGCACCCCCCGCCCCCCGCCCCGCCTCTCCCCCACCCTCCGTGTGAGCAATAGCACTGCAGAGACGGACAAGGACACGCGCACACGCACGGAGGGGACCCTTAGCCCTGCGCTCTGGAGCAGACATTTGGCGCGGCAGCCCCCGTCCCGCTCTTCCGAGCAGGAGGCACCGCTGCTGCACGTTGCATAAGCGAAACGAGCACGAGGAGGCAACTGGCACCGACGGTCAACGGGTAAGGCACGGCACAAAACGCTCGGCGTCAGTCACGGCACGGTTCTACCCTGGCAGGCAAGCCACAGCCCGAGAATTACCTGTATAGCCAATCTTTTCAAAGCTGAGTAAGCCAAAGATGCTGTTGTAAAGCTGCATCTCCTTTTTGTGTGTTTGGTCCATTTCATCCAGGATCTCCATCAGCTCGTTCCCGGTCTTTGTCGGGTGTGTGCACTCTGCCTCATGCACAGTGAGCTCATGGTAAGGACCTTGCCACGGGCACCCAATCCGCTTGTACTTGCACCGAGACACCCTGCAATTTAAAACGAGGACAGATGAACAGCGGCCAAAACAGGGTGCCAGGGAGACAGCAAAAGGACAATAACGCAACTCTGAGCATGGCACACGAAAGGCAGACCCCAAATTCAGGGCTCCAAAGACTGTCCCCTACCAAGCAGTGCCATGGTGACCACGTTCTCAGGACAGACCTTGGAACAGCCCCACAGCGCCCGTGCCAGGACGGGCCTTGTCAGGATTATGCAACAAAGGTGTGCACTGCAGAACATCGAGTTGGTTTACCCACTGAAGTTGTCTGTAGCCTCGCCACACCCGCCCCTCCCGTCCGCAGTACTCCGCACCCAAATTTATTAGGAACATTTCTGCAGAAAGAAACTTAAACAAGACATTTTGAAGACACAGGCAACCCCTAGAAAACCAGATCAGTTCAGCTTCCATGCTACTTCACAGACGTATGGAATGGAGTCCTGTGGGGGGTCAAAAAGCATCAGCTTTCCTGCACTATGCACTGTAAACTGTTCAAGTATTCCCCAAAGAACAGAATATCTCATAGGCTATACCAGAAGCAAATCATGGAACAGATTGTCTCAGAAACTGTTTCTGTGGAACGGATATGGGGTCTTCCTAGTTGTAGCAGGAATAATAGTTGGAATAACAGTCATTACTATTTATACTGAACAAAATTGACATTCTACTGTAGATCGCTATCCTGAGCTTGCTATCAATAGGATGATCTCCATGATCTAATATAAAATATCCATACACAATCTATGTACTGCTCATGGTTTCATCAACTTATTACATCCTGTAGTCACATTTTAACAAAAAAACCCCACAAGCTGAAAAGCCCGCTGCCCACAGGGCCTTCTCCTTGTGAAATGCTCTCACCCCTTGAGTGTTCAGTGCATCTTACCAACCGTCAGGCTTGATGCTGCAGCCCCAACTTTGACATCACTACAAATGTAGGACAGAATCTCCACCCAAAATATCCTCCATGTGCCAAATGGGACCTACCGTCAGACATGATAATGCTGGCAGTTTTATGTTCCTGGCAACAATCCGCTTGCCCAATAGTCTCAAGCACGAAATGTGCGGGGTTCCTTTCCCTGAGGCAGACAATGACTTTTCATGCCCCAAATTCCTCCCCCTGCACGCACAAGCCATCTGCATGCCGCCCATGCACAGCACGTGGACACAGATTCCTTTCCAAAGCCTCGCATGACTCCACACTTAGTTACACTGAACCTCCTCCCCACGATTCCCCCGTGGCAGCCTGACGAAGACTCCCCACTGAAAGAACCTACGGAAAGCGTCCCAAGCTCGGCCCCACAGACAACGCGATGTGGCTCCACATTTTCTATGCACGCCACGCCATGAGCCACTCTGTTCTCACTGTGATAAGTTACATGGATTGCGTCGGGTTCATCTGTGGCACATTGGGGAATGGCGAGCAAGGCCGCTTACCTGTCCTGGCATTCTTCTTTCTGGTGTCTCTCCAGAAGAGAGCGAGGAAACTGCCGCATGCAGAAGCCACATTCCGACGGCAGCTCGCTCACCGCTTTCTCGACGGCGAGATTTCGGCAGCATAGGCTCTTGCTGATCTCACAGCGGCAGTTGGGACATGTGGCCTGTTCCTCCTTCAGCCGCGCATCTGCCAGCAGGTGGATGAAACACCCAGCGCACATCAAGTGCCCGTTTGTACACTGTGGCAAAAGGGAAATCGGAACTTCAGAGGCCTTCTAGAAAGAGTACAGCAAGAGATCCGCACCGCTCCGGCATTAGGCACGGACCCCGGTTAGCCTATTTTATTGGCATTTCGAACCATTCTTCCTTGCAATGAGGTTTCCCATCATGGCAAGTGTCAGGTCTTTAAACTTCGCAAGCGCATTTGCTCCATTAAGCACCTTGCTGCACTCATGAGCAAAACTCCAAAAGAAGATGGTATCTTTAACTAGAAAGACACAAACAACTCGGAAAACAATCCTCTTCCCCGTAACCCACATCCAGCGAGCTTGTTTCAGAACCTGCCAGTCTTTAAGCTCAGGGACATCAGTGCCTAAACTGTGCAAAAGCAAATGCCTGAGCAGCTCTCCTTTCCCACTCTGAAGTACAAAGGTTTGTTCTCAGGCTGTCTCAGGACCGGAAGGGCGCAAAGCAGTTTTGTGAGCAGTGCATGTGGGGAGAAACATGATGGAGCCCTGTCCTGAAATAACTATTCTATCAAACTGACTGGGCAGCTTCAAACTAGGAAAGCCCGTTGCCCAAAAGCAGCACACATTCTTCAAGCTATTGAGTCTCAGCAGGCCATAGTTTAATTAAGATCGCTGAGCTGGAAAGCACAGGAGCCACCTAGCCAAGTGCAACCTATCCCTAAAAGAGATGCCTCCTCCTTCATTCTTCTGCAATCTCTGCTCCACTTAAAACTCCAATTAAGAATGTCCCCCACTCATTCACGGACTCAGATAACGACCATGCTCAAAGAACACAACACACATAGATCACATCGCCCTTTAGCAGCAGTCCAAAGCACAGCTCTCTGGAGGAGCCCATCTGAATGTAGCAGGAGTTCCCTCTGAGTAAACATGCATAAAATTGTGCTGTGAAAAAGCTATCCTCAGGCTAGGATTGTCCTAGAAAAAATAATTCTTGTTCATTACATAAATGCTTAGCAAATACCAATCCGAGCCAAACTTGTTTGGACATACTGATTAAAAACTAGCTTTTTGAAACTGGAAGGAAGATTTGTGGCCTACTCTGTTGGTTCAAGACTTACAGTTCAGGTGTAAATATAATACTGGATTTGGTTTGCACGTTCCCTTTCCACCAAGAGAAATGACACTCAAGGCAGAAAGGGCCACTGTTACTCAGTGCAGTGTAGACTGACATTAATTACAGGATTCAGGGGTCTTCCCACCACCACTAACAAGTTAAAGAGATTTTGGATCAAAGACAGACAGACACAATCAGGATTTTACTAGATCAATATTGAAGCAAATTACCAAGTCAATAATTAAGCTGTCATGAAGTCTGAAATAGCAGCCAGAAAGCATTTCCCCAGTTATTAGCATGCATTAGATGTGGGAGGAAGAAAAATCGATTGCCACCTCCCCTTCTACTGTAAAATTACCACATGGCACACTTGAATACTGCTCAAGTGTACACGCCCCCCACCGCTGCATGTACATCTCCCTGCCCGTCCAGTGCAACACCAGAAGAGAAGGAGAAGAGGAGGATTGCATGACATACGGTGCTCGAGAAACAAAGAGAGGACTATGGCCACAGCAGCCGAACCGGGCACAGCACAGGGCCTGCCCATTTGTCCGCCTCGCAAGTCTCCATGTGTGGGGGCAGGGAACACGGACAGTTTGGAAAACAAGAGGGTGTTTTTCCTGTTTACTCCAACTCAAAATACTACATGGCACTTCATGCCACTAATTGCAGAGAAAAACAGGGCAATTATACTTTAGTATAAACACGGAAAGTGGTTCTTGCCCAGAGCAGCCCAAGGAGCTGAGAGTCAGGGGGAAATGGAAGCTCAGATTCTAAATCCAGAGCTTCCCTCAAAGGTTCATTGTTAAGGACAGCTGACACCTGTGCAGCGATACCTGAGGTATGTCAAACCTTCACAGTGTCATTAAAAGAACAAAGAAGAGCAAGTATAACTGAGCGCTGCATGTTCTCATTTTCCTGTGTCCTCTCCCTTCTTTCTGAGACAGTTCAAGCCATTTTAGCAGCGATCTTATGGTTTCTTTCTCCGAAACACTTTTGTGCCAGTAAGCGAAGCAGCTCTTGGCAAGCACAGATCCCTGGCTTAGGCAGAAATTAAAACTAGAGTAAGTTTGGCCATACCAGCACGCTGCGCGCCTCCTGGTCAGCATCACTGCTCACTCCAAGTGATCCTGTTTGTATGGCAACAATCCACTTGCTCACACAAGAGCTGGCTGACACACCTGAAGTGGGAAAGGCAGGCATCCTGGCGGCACCCCCCCAACTGGGCTTCTCTAGATCGGGTCGGCTGGAGTTGGCTCTCCATGCTCCATGACTCCAGAGCAGCATCTTGAACTGCACCTGCTGGGAACAGGTGGCACCACCTGCCTCCTGCCAAAACCCTCCGGTCGCTACAGCCACCCCGCTAACGCCCCATGGCTCCTTGGCGCCTAACGCACATACCACCAGATGCCCTGCTTCCAAGCTGGATGATCGCTCGTGTTCCCAAGATCGAATTATCACATACTCCATCACCACAAAATCATGACCCCAAATGCATGGTTCATTTGGGGTTTTCTACTGGTTATTCCTGGTACTAGTTTACAGCTATGCAAGGTTTGCTGCGTTGCCTAGCTGTACATTAGTACTAGGAATGTCACCATCTGGATAGCCTATCAGCAAGGCCAGCAGTGGAACGAAGTGGCCCAGTAGTTACAGTGTGGGGCTGGGACACAGGAGATCTGGGTGATGTCAAGCCAGTTCACAGAGTTGTTGTTTGAGGGTAAAATACAGAGGAGGCGAATCTTGCAAGCTGTGTTGAGGGTCTTACAAGAGGAATACAGGTAGGGGTTTAATCTAATATAATAACAAGGCAAGGCCAGAGGTACACCAGAATGATTCAAGTGTTCTCAAATCATTTGTAAATGATTTGGAATACAGAGCGAGTCGCAAAGCGGCCAAGTTTGCCAACAATGATTAGAACAAAAAGGACCCGTGAGGATCTCCAGAGGGTTCTCTCCAAACTGGGAGCATTCAGGTGACCCTCTGCCCAGCAACCCCAGTGACTGGCCAAGAAAAGGATGCCGGGGTTCTGGTGGGCAGCTTGATGGAAGAGTCAACCCACTGTGCAGCCGCTGTGCAAAAAAGCAAATTTCATCTTGGGCAGTTTGCTTTTGGGGAAAGAACTGAAAACAAAAGCCCCAGGACCAAGCTCTCCTTGTGCGGCCGCACCTGTTGTCACCCCAGGGCTGCCCGGAGGAAGGTTTAGCACAAACAAAAGGAAGCACTTCTTCAGAGAGCACAGAGTTAAATTAGGGGGTTCACTGCCACAAGGTGCAGTGGTCTCAAATCTGCATGGCTTTAAAAGAATTGATGGGGGGAAAGACTTCCAGTGGCTACTCCCTCCAGCAAGAGGGGGGCAGCCCACGGTTGCCGGGAAAATAGGATGGGGAGGGTGCTGTACTCACATCCTGAGGGCAAAGCCGCTACCTTTATCAACCTTCCCCAACTCGGTACCCTACAAATGCGCTGAACGGCAGCTCCCTTACTTCCCAACCAGCATGGCCAGAAAATGGGGTGACTGAAACTTCAGATAGAGAATAAAGCAGCTTTCTTATCAAACAAGGCACTTTACTCTCTGAATCAGGGCAAGAGGCAAAAGTCACCCGCTCTGGTCAACCCAAGAGCAATCGTAAGACGTGGAAATGAGTTTGGTCCTATGAATAATATGCTATTAGGCCATTACTTAGAGAGCCATCAGCCACCACACCCCAATTGCAAAAAGACCGGCACCCAAGGGAATCGAGCCGCCTGCACCAAGGGCTCGCAGTGCGCCCGGGCGCTGCCTGGTCAGCAGGGCCAGTCACACACGCACAAGGACACCCCGTGACCCAGCTGCGTCCATCAGGCACCTGCCTCACCACTGCTGAGGCGAGAGCCACAGGTAGGCCGGGCAGCTCCGAAATACCGAGGGCCGAGCCTCATGCAGAGCACATGGCAGCTCAACAGGCGGGGTCACCGGAGCGAGCATCGCAGCAGAGCCAGGGCATCCCCAGCATCAGAGCAACGGACACAAAAGGCAAGTTGGCGGCGACATATTTCCCCAGAGAAGCCAGGAAGGAGCATCAGGTTTAAATGGGGCGCAGTACAGAAATGACATAATAAACTTAGAAGACATACTTCAGAGTAAATTCTTAGGAAGCTCCTGAGCCTCGCAAGATGACCGGCCAACAGGAAAGAGTCCTGCATAATCTAACGAGGGACCTCTCCCACCAGTCCCCTTCCCCAGCTAAGGAAAAGGAGATGAATTATTTCACACCACCAAGCTTCTGCCACCTCCAAAGCTGTGTGGTTTGAGGTTTTTTTAAGCCTTTCTCATAAGGTACTCGGCAGAAGCCGTCACCAAAGCCTTTTTTCTGTTTCAGATCCCTGCGCAGGCACAAGCGATGCACCTGTTCGCACCAGTCAAGTTCTCTGGTATGCACAGCAGATTTTAAGGATTCTCAGGTGATCACAAGATTTGTGGCTCACTGCTTGTGTAAGATGGCAGGTGAGTTCAAATTCTTGTTCAGCCAGATCGTGGGACAAGTAAGTCACTCGAGCCTCAGTTCTGTTGCCTACACCTTAATTAAATTAGCTGTAAAAATAAGATGGCACATCGCAAGTACCATCTTATACACACAGTGAGTATTAAACATATTTATAACTCCCAAGCGTGGGAAGGACGGTCTTCCCTGAACATTCAGCATTCAAGGTTACCAGTCAACAATGCACCCTGTAATTAGCCTGTTTACACTCCCAAGATGCACTGCTTCAGAGTAACTTGCTCTAAACTCAGTTGCACAACCAGCTAGAGAAGGAAGTAGCTACACAATGCAATCTTCTCTTCAAACTTTTGAGGGCCTCTTCCTGACAGAATGCCCTCCAAATGTTTTGGATAACAGCTTCCAACATTCCTGATAATTAACTAGGGGAGCTGAAGTCAAAGGCACCTGGAGGACACCAGGATGAGGAAGAGCATCTCAGGGCTTTGATCATCAGGTCAGGATACATTGCAAGGTCTCGGCTTCCTGCAATATATGCAAGAGTGTTGCCACCAGAAAAACAGGTGGTCAGTGGAACGCAAGTGCACCTGGAAACGTATGTTTGGACTAAAGGCTGGCCCTGGGGCTGAAGTACCCAAAGACTACCGCTCTAGGGTAAGCCCAGGCACAAGAGATCTCTCGTTATTGACAATGTGCTGCACTCTGCCCTAGCATTCCCTCCTTGAGAGTTACTATGTCAGCTGCTCATTGGTTTACCAGGAGGATTCTCCTTGGTACAATTATAGACAAGGCTGTGATCGGTGACCTTCAGACAAGATCACTCAAAGCCCAGAACATTCAGGGCCGAGCAGAGGAAGAATGCCGCCTCCACGCCGCCAGCTGGGAGTAAGATGACCAACCCGCCCAGCCTGATGAGCGCACAGGGGTCCGTCTTGTGGGAGCCTTTCAGGTCACAAAAGGGTTGCCGGTCGTGTCATAACCAGCTTACCCATGCAGAAAAAGCCTGCCAACCAAGCAGACACCCCAAGGGTACCGGCTAAGGCCTTCAGCTGCAGCTAAAAACAAGCGTGAGGCACCCTCCCGCCCCAGCATTAGACTCGCCAGTTACCTGCCGCTACTGGCAACCAGCTCTTAGGAGTGAGAATGCAGTGTGCATATATTGGGCTTAAGCCTGCTCACCAAAGAACTCCAGAACAAAACACCTTGATAAAAAGCTGCAGAACAGCTCGGAAATTCTGTTCTCATAATCGTTAGCTTGCAAAACGAGCATTTCCCAAAGCCAACAATACGAGGAGGAGCAGGTACCTCCATTATTTATCTATGGTACTTTCTGCAAGTTTCCACAGAAATCACAAGCTGTCGAGACACATATTAACCAGCATGTGTTTCCCTTTCTCTTCTGCCTGGACATAGAAGATACCTTCCTTTCCATGGCTGCTTAGAACTTGGAAAAAACGGTTGTCATAGGAACATAGGAAGCTTCCATTGTTCCATCCAACTCAGTATTGTTTACACTGACTGACAGCTGCTCCCCAGATTTTCAAACAGGCCCCTGCTCCACCCCCTCAATCTCAGCAATATGGTTAGGACCTAAGAAACATTAAAACAGTTTATTTCTATGCTGCCCAATAACCAAAACTCGCTGGCTGGGTTCCAGCAGTTTCAACTACTTTTGCAGATGCAAAGCGCCTGCTCCGGGTGGCTCCGGACAGACGGGTGGCCTGACTGGAGTCCACCTGGAGAAGAACCTTCCGCGGGCAGGTCCCATTTCCATGGAACGCCCTGCCCTGCCTCTGGAGGTCAGGCAGGCACCAACACTGTGTGGTCCCTGGCACGTCCTGAAAACATCCTTCTTTTAGGAGTAAAATAAAACCACTGTTTTAAATATATACACAGACATTCTGATATATTTCAATCTTTATCATCTACCACTCTGGAATCTGTTTAGATGTGGAACACTATATAAAATTTGTAAATACGTATTTTCAAAAATTAAGTCTTGTCACTTGCCTGTATAATGAAAGAGAACTACAGGTAAGCAATAAGCAAGACAGGAGTGGTGAGAGACAGAGAATCCAAATGGTTGCCCATGGAAGGGCCAGCCTTCGCGGCCTCTGGCCATAACTGTCTTGATAAGCAACAGAGAAGGAATGACCAGCAACGGCTTGAAGGTCAACCCAGTTTAGGGAAAAGCAGAACCCAGGATTCAATATCAAGACCAACACCTTGAATTAGGCTGGAAGCGAATGAGCAATGGGGGGGGCGGGTTGAGGCTGAACACACACACATCTCTCAACACCAACTTCAGACAGAGCAGAGCTTCCAAGACCTGCTGTATTGGCACAAGAGGATTCCATTCTTAGTGCTGGCTCAGTTTAGCTGCATGCCTGCTGCTCACAGAAGTCCTACCAAGAACCCCCTCTTCACTGGGACCCCGAGTCCCTTTTCGCAGTAGGAATACTAGCTCCTCTCCTGCTGGGCCAGGCATGAAGGGAAACATCTGCCCGGCCTTTTAGCAAGGAATCATGGCGACGATGCAGAGAACACGATGCTAATGTTCTGATGGCACAGCCACCAAAGTGTAACATCGCCAAGGCAATGACCTTTGCATTTGGGGACTTAAGCGAGGCAAGTCACATGCTGCGGTCACATGTTCAGCGCTTTTGGTTCACACTCAGCTTCTTTTAGTTAAAGTCTCTGTCCTGCAAACATTCAAGGGTTGAAGGCAGGGAGCAGAAGAGACTGCTTCCCTGCAGCTGAAACAACCCTCAGTGAAGCCCGGACAGACAAGTTTGCTTGGTTGTTGGCTTTTCTGTTTGCCCAGAGCGTTCCCTGTGGTTTCTTTGCCCCAAAATGCTCATAGGAATTCAATGGAGCACAGAGACAGAAAAAAGCTACTACTCTCTCTGCTCATGCAGGGACAGAACACAGGACCAAAGCAAGGGCTGGAATTTGTCTGGTTGATTTTAGTATGACCCACCCACAGCTTCAGCTACTACATGGTATAAAACTGTAACAAATAACGCACAGCAGCCAAGGATGGCACCTTTATGTATTTGTGAGGCGGGATGAACTAGTCCACATTCTTTCTGGTCTCACTAGGAAAAAAATCATTGGGCTGGAAGATCCTTGAAAGCAGGAGAGAAACAGGAGCGAGAACCATCTGTTATGTGGGAAAATTCTAAATAGATCTATAGCCCTGTGGGAAAGACAGGCAGATGTTTCTCTCCGATATTTAAGAGGGAGAATAATGTAAGATGCAGTAATTAACCCATAGGATAGAGGCGGCTCTCTAAACGCCTTCCGACCCTCCCATAGAGCCACATTCTCCTGTAACTACCATGTTCTTCCAAATAGTCACACACACGTACAGTGCATAAAAAGATACCGAACAAACTGGTTCTCATGGGCAATCATGCAAATTGCCCATCATCATAAGGAAATACAGCCAGTGGGACTGTGGAGCGAGGAGCCAGCAAATACCCTGGGTGGTCCTCCCAGCAAACCAACAGAGGGGATACGCACGGTGGTTCTGGACCCGGCAAGTTTAATCACATGCAGCAGTGTCATGCAATAGCTCACTTCTGGTTTACTATTTACATCCCGCTCTGCCTTCAACAATATCAGAGCCAGTAGAATATTAACCCAAGGAAAAAAGCTTAGAAGCACACCATGTAACTCAGAGCCCAGCCTCTGGAGCCTGAGCAGGGCAAGTTATACCAGGGGGTTGAAACTGGACAGCAAAATCTGTTGGCCACAAGGTCTGGCACCGGGATAATCAGTAGGCTATGAGGTGGGGCAGAGAGAAAGAGGTCAAGACCCTGGCTCGGTGCTCAAAAACAGAGATCCCAGTCTAAGCCAGGCAGAAGGTGACTGCCTGGCAGAAAACTGCTTTCATTCTCCAGCTTAGCCTGTGCAAGTTCCATAAGAAGGGGAGCAGTGGATACAGGCAGCCTGCGCAGGGCATACAGTGCCCACACACACTGCTGGCAGATGTATACTCTGTGCAAGGGGGAAGCAAGACTACAACAAGGGCTGCACTCATGCCCTTCCCAGCCACATTCGCTGGCTCGAAGGTGCTCTTCCCCATCAATCTGTACTTCCCACCCCCTTCCGGGCTGGGCCACCCACCACCTTGCGCGGAACAGCAGAAAGCACCTGAGCTACAGCACTGCTCAACAACGGCCATTAGTTTGTAACAGTGAAGCGAAGGGCAGCTAGCCCACCTGAGGTCACCCCTTGAAGGGTGGGTTGGGCTTTTATTTCCGGTTTCTCCTAATATCTTGACTGCCCCTAACCTGCCCCCTACTTCTGCCAGGGAGGGCCAGCGAGGGTGCGATGCAAGAGCAGCAGCTGTGGGGGGCCCGCCGTCCTCAGGGGCCCGCCACTCCTTCCGACTCCCCCACGAGCATTCCCGAGCGGCCAGCACGGCTCCCCGGCGTGCACACGCCACCAGGCCCCCCGCATGCCTACTCGGGAGTAAGCGCCGCGCGTCAGCGGGCTCGACGCCAGGGCAGGCGTGCCCGGGGCGCGCTGTCGCGCCCAAGGGCGAAGCGCGGCGCGGCCCCGGCAGTGCGGCCCGTCCCGGGCGAGCGAGACCGGCGATCCCGGCATCCCTTGCGAGCGCGGGGGGCGCCGACGGTCGGCGGGGCCGCCTCGCCGTGCGGGGGGCCGGGGGCGGGGGGCCGGGGGTCGCGCACCTGGTAAACGGAGGCCTTGGGCAGGTCGAGGCACACCGTGCAGCACAGCACCGAGTAGAGCCGCTCCTCCAGCTTGACGCCGCCGCCCTCGGCCCCGCCCGGCAGCTTCAGTCGCTTCTTGGGTGGCGCGTCGGAGTCTCAGTCGCCGCT
>NW_025336455.1:1893131-1927460 GCF_004798865.1 Varanus komodoensis
CGGCGCCGCCGCCTCAGGCGCCGCCATCTTTGTTTGGCCTCTCCGCTCCTTCGCCGTCTCGGCCGGACTAGGCAGCCGGCCGCGCTCGCCCCGCCCCCGGCGCGCTCGCCCAATCGGCGCGCTCGCCCCAGCCAGGTGACCGTCAGGGCTCGCCCTCAATGGCACGGCGCTCCTGAGGAGGGAGACGAGCGGGCGCCTCCTCCAATCCGCCGTCCCCGCTGAGGCGACAGGCGCTCAGCTGCTCCCAGTTTACGCCCCCGGGCTCCGCCAATCATCGCCCGCAGAGGCGGGGCTCCTTGGCGAGTAGGCGGGGTCGCGGGAGCCGCACAAAGGAGGCGTCGCGGGGCCGCCCCAGGGCAGGCTCTGCCTCCTCGCGGGCGGGCGCGGCCCTGGCCCGGGCGAGGGCGCGGCCGCACGTGACTGCCGCCACGTGGCCGCAGGCGTCCCGTACAGTGCGGCGCCGCTCGTGCTTGCTTCCTCCTCGTGGCCGGCGCGCTGGAGGAGGCGGCGGGGCTGTCCTGGCAGACGGCCAGGGGCCCGGGGTCACATCAGCCAGATCCTGCCCCGGAAGGCGCTCCGGGCGCATCGTGAGACTCCCTGGGGAGGGCCCAGTGCAGGTGGCTCCATTCCAGAGGGAAGCCGGGGTACTGGGCCTCCAGAGCTGAGCGGGGCTGCTCCCGGGCGGACAGCGTGGAGGACGCTCCGCAGAGGGCCCCTGTGGGATGGAGGCCACATCCTCCAACGCGGGACTGGGGTGCTGAAGGTTCCACCCTGAGATCAGTGCTCGTCAACATTTTTATTAATGATTTGGATGAGGAAGTGCAAGGAAAGGTGATTAAATTTGAAGATGATACAAAGGTGGGTGGAATAGCAAGTACTCTGGAAGACGGAAATAAGATCCAGGGTGATGGGTTAGAACTCTGGGCAGAGAACAACAGCATGAAATTCAGTAGGGACGAATGCCAAGTCTTCCACTGGGAAAAAGAAACCAAATGCATCACTACAAAATGGGGAACACTTGGCTCAAGGAGGCTGCAAATACGAAGGATCTTGGGGTTGTTGTAGACCGCAGGCTAGATACGAACCAACAATGTGATGCCATTGCAAAAACGGCAAATGCTTTTTTGGGGTGCATTAACAGAAGTCATGTTATTTGTGAAGTTGTGCCCGACCTGTCACGACCCCATGGAAAGCTATGGCACGTCTAGACAGCATACTAAAAAGCAGAGACATCACACTGCCAACGAAAGTGCGTATAGTAAAGGCTGTGGTTGTCCCAGTTGCAATGTATGGCTGTGAAAACTGGACCATAAGGAAGGCTGAGCGCCAAAGGATTGAGGCCTTTGAATTGTGGTGCTGGAGGAAACTCCTGCGAGTCCCTTGGACCACAAGGCGATCAAACCGGTCAGTCCTAGAGGAGATCAACCCCGACTGCTGTTTAGAAGGCCAGATCCTGAAGATGAAACTCAAGTACTTTGGCCACCTCATGAGAAGGAAGGACTCCCTGGAGAAGAGCCTGATGCTGGGAACAACTGATGGCAAAAGGAGGAGGGGGCGGCAGAGGAGGAGGTGGCTGGATGGGGCCACTGGGGCGGTGGGTGTGGGGTTGGGTGGACTCCGGGGGATGGTGAAGAAAGGTGATGCACTAGTTTCACTATACATAGCATTAGTCAGACCTTACCTGGAGTCCTGTCTGCAGTTCTGGGCACCTACGTTTAAAAAATAGAGGCTAGAAAGAGTACAGAAGCGAGCCACAAGGATGGTTCAGAGACTGGAGGCAAAGCCCTATGAAGAGAGACGGCGAGAACAGGGCATGTTCAGCCTTGAGAAGAGAAGACTGGGGGTGTGAGATGAGAGCCCTCTGCAAGTTCCTGAAGGGATGTCACAAAGAGGCAGGACAAGTTCTCGTTCATTCTAGTGTGCAGGACGTGGGATAATAAGCTCGAGTTACAGGAGGCCAGATTCGGGCAAGATATCGGGGAAGTTCCTGACTGTTCTTGCTCTACAGCAATGGAGCCACTTGCCTGGGGAAGTCGTGGGCTCTCCCTTGTTGGAAGACATCCAAGAAGCAGCTGGACAGCCATCTGAGGGGGAGGGTGTAGCTTGGGAGTCCTGCACTGAGCTGGTGGGGGGGGGGGAGTTGGCCCTCTGGCCCCTTCCAACACTACTGTTCTGGGATTCTATGATGGCCTATAGCAGTGGTGGCCAACCTGTGGCACGTGTGGCAGAGCGCGCATGCGGAGCCCTCTCTGTCGGCACGTGAGCCAAGTCACCCAAGATTCAACCCAGCGGCCGAGCATGGGACAGCGCACATAGGGGCCATGCGCATGCTCAGAAAGGAGTGGTGGCGCCAGGCGATGACGTCACGAGCCATGACCCCCTAGCTGTGACTCGTCCAAGCTTTCGCATGGCCAGTCAGTGCGCTACCAAGAATATATATATATTTGCTTGGACTGGCTGTGAGGTGTTTTTTCTAAGCTAAAACCTCAGTTTTCAGGTTTTACTGCAGTGTTGGCACTTCGTGATAAATAAGTGGGGTTTGGGTTGCAGTTTGGGCACTGGGTCTCCGAAAGGTTCACCATCGCGGGCCTACGGCAACAGAAACAGCATGCTGGAGAGAATTGATCGAGGCAGCCTGCAGACCAAGGAGAGGGGGCTCAGCCGGGCGCCTCCAGGCGTGTTGGAGTACAGCTCCCGTCGTCCCTGGGCTCCAGCTCCCCAGGCAGGGCAAATGCGCCCTCAGCTCCTCTGAGCCATGCCCTGGCAGTGGCAGCAGCTGGATCCAGGGTGTGGCTCAGGGTATGGCTGCTGCTCTGCTTGAGCAAACGCCATGAGGCTGTTCCCTGCCGGGAGGCACAGCCCTGACAGGCGGGCCCTGGCTAACTCCCCTGGCTAACTCCCTTTCCCACGCGGCTGAAGCCCACAGCACCCCCCGACCCTCCTCCGGAGCCTCATGGGGAAGCAGGCAGTGGGGGTGGAGCTGCTGCCCCAGCCCCGAGACGCACGCCAGGTCTCGGAGGGAGCAGCCCTCGGCTTGGCCTCTGCGGACTACGGAGCCCCTCTTCCTGCAAGCGCCCCCATCCAGGGCTGAATGCGGGGAGGACGCTGGCTGATCATCGTGGCGCCTGCCCTTTCCCAAAGGTTGGATGTGGGGGCAGCAAGTGGGCTGCCTGCTCCTGGTTCTGCCTGGGCTTTTCCGCCGACGGCAGCTGCACTAGCAGTACTGTATCTATATTGCACCTTTTCCTCTTGCAAGAAACACCACAGTGACGTTCAGTTCAGTTCAGTTCATTGATTACATCTGTATGCTGCCCCATCGCCCACAGGGCTCTCTGGGCAGCTTACAAGCACAAGAAAGAAAAACATAGTCCATAAAAGTACAATCATACATTCGAGCAAGACAATCAAGCAAGACAACATTTAACTGTAAGCGATACAAAATCAAAGCAAACCCTAATACAATAATCATTGTATTATCAATACATAATACAATGAATGTATGAATAATAAAAGCAAGATATGGCTAGAATCCCTTCCACAGACAAAGCCCAGTTACCCACCGGCACAGCTGAAGGCACGCGGATCACCTGGAGATCACCGGGACACCCGGGTCCACCTTTTGATCCTTCCTGTGCTGCAACCCGCCAGTTCAGCAATGCGGGTTGCACAGAACAGGTCTGTCCTACTGCAAATGAGTCTTGATTATCCAAGCTAAACCAAGTCACCCCACGATGCGATGCGTTGGGCTGCTTTGCTCCAGGACAGGCCACAGCAGCATCTGGCCACAGCTCCCGGGGCTGCAGCCAAACAGGGCAGGGGCAGGAGAGGCTGGGCGTGGGGGGAAGGGGGCGCCTTCCTCCTGCCCCCCCCACAAACACCCAGTGCCCGGCTCACGAGCTCCAGCCCCTCCGCGGAGTCCGCTGCTGGGGCAGGGCTGGTGTGCCGCCCTGTGCTGCAGAGCAAGCCCCACTGAGCAGCGAGCCCCACGGTGTGGCTTAAGGCCATGCCCTCCATGTGCCGGGCAGGGTGGGCAGGGTGCCACTCCTCCTGCCGGGGGTCTCCAGGGGTCCCGTGGGAGCACGGAGCTCTCCCCCTTTCCCCACTGCCAGTCACCAGCCCGGGTGGGCTCGGCCGACCTGTGGGCAGCCTCCACCCTGGGATGCTGGGAGCAGCGGGGGAGAGCAGCAGAGCTGGCCGGCCGGAGCCACGTCGCCCTCCCTGCTGGCCCGGAGCGGCAGGCGGGGCCCAGGCTGGCCGCTGCGGCTACTGGAGGCCCGCCAGCGTCCAAGAGCAGGCTTCCTCGTGAGTGGGACCCCTGGCGACAGGGGCAGCCGCACAGCCAGCCCGAGGGCCCCCCGCCGCTCTGGCCAGGCAGGGCTGCAGCTGCCTGGGCCGGCCCCGGGTCCTCTTGGCATCGGGGTCTGGATGACGTGGCCTCCCTGGTGGGGGGCTGCCAAGCCCTCTAACAAGCCATGGGGCATTGCCCTGACCATGACCCCCCCCAGTTTATCGGCTGGGGGCTTGCCACGTGGCGTGAACCCAGTCAATGTGATTCAAGTGTTGCATGTAGTGTGGAGAGCCAGCGTGGTGCCGTGGGTAAGGGCACGGGACTGGGACTCCGGCAATCCGGCTTCGAGTCCCCGGTCAGCCATGGAGCCAGCTGGGCGACTCTGGGCCAGTCTGGGCTCTCGGCCCAGCCTACCTGTGTTGTGTTGTATTGTGTTGTAAGCCGCCCCGAGGCTTCGGCATAGAAGGGGCGGCATAGAAATGTTATAATAATAATAAAATAATAATAATACCTCACAGGGTTGTTGTTTGGGGATAAGACTGAGAGGAGAGCAGTGTAAGCTGCTCTGGTTTGTTGGAAGATAAAAGCAGGATAAACATGTAATAAATGGTATGTGGCGCATGTTAGTGGGATACTTAGACAGAGGTATAGATAACAGCACGCAGCTCTTCAGTGATTTAAGGGGAATCAAGCCCTGGAACCGGCCGGCAGAGTAACGGATTGCAGCACACACGAGAAGCTTGCGAGTCCGTTTCTCAACTGTTTCCTTTCCGCCAGAGCAAAGCAAACCGCCTTCGCTAGCACTGGGCAGAGTTAGTGTGCTGCACGAGGTGGGTTGCAAGTCGCATGAATCCGAGCGACCCCACTCTGGGAGCAGATTCCGCCCCATGTGAAACGGAAAGGGCCCCTCGCCCGGAGTCTGGCCTCCCCCTCCCCCCGCTGCAGGTGGGAGCGGCGGGTGGCATGTGACCGGCCCCGCTAGCTGGCCTGGCGGTGCCTCACTTGGCCAAGGGGTCGCCTCCTTCCCGCTCTCTCGAGAGAGGCTCTCCGGGCCCTGCATGCCCCCCTTGTCCACCTTTGCAGAACCACCTGCCAGCTGCCCCCGCCTCTGCCCCCTCCGGCCCGCAGCCCGGATCGACCCCGAGCCGCCCCATCATGCTGGGGACACGTCACAGGCAAATGCTCCACGAGGGCATCATATGCTGCGCACTTCGCCGCATCTTCCCGCCGAGCTTGCCCGCCTCTCCCTGAGGCGCTTGGGGCGAGATATGGACAGTTTTGCCGTCCGTTTTCATGGGTTCTACTTTGCTCCAAGATATCTTTGTATTTCTGCGAGGTGCACGTGTCCCCTCACCTTTCCAGCAGGGATAATCGCCCGGAAAGCAGCCCTTGCCGTTCTGAAACAGCCTTTGACTGCATGTGCTGCTGGCAGCATTTGCTTTTATCCGCGGCCTGATAACACTGGCATTTTCCCAAGAGAAATGCAGCACTGGGAACGTTTCCGGACTTCTGAGCGGGCTGCCGATGGGGCAGGTCGCCACCTGAGGGCAGAAAAGGTGTGACCGAGGAGGAGGAGGTGATAACGGAGTCTAGTGGTTGGAACAGAGCGCGCGGGCAACCGTGCGAGTGAGCAGGTAAGGGGCAAGCTGCCCTTCCCCACGTGCGGCTCCGAGGGGGTTCCATAGGGCCTCAGAGACCGCATGTCCCAGAAGGTGGTCTTGGGAGCGGCGCTGCATTCACCTGGGGATTGGCCACTGGCTGGGGATGCTGGGGATTGCAATCCAGGCACTGGACTGCGCATTGGACACACTGCCATCCAGCCTCGGGTTGAGGCGCTGCTCAGCCTCCTTCAGGAAACAGCCCACGCCTCTGCCAAGACAGCAGCTCCCCGAAGGCGGCATGAGACTGAGATGGGGAGGCGTTCCTGCCCGGGGCCCTGAAGCCTGCGCTGCCCCCCGACTCAGAGAGAGGTCGGAAGGTGGCAAGGCCTGGCCGCCTCCAAGCAGGCCGTGACTGTCGGATACACGGTGAGCGTCAGGGCAGGACCCGTGGCACACGCCGCGTGTGAGGCTCACGGGGGGCGCCTGCCACTGATCGTGCGCGCGAGGGCCCTTTCCCGTGCCCGGGGGGCGCTGCTCAGCACCCACAGCGTTTGTAGTAGCCCAGCTCCTCTGGCGGGGCGGCGAGGCCGCTGCGCTGGAACTCCTTCTTGCGGAAGAGCCAGTCCACCATCTCCTGCAGGCACCGCTCCACGTTCTCGCCTGGAAGGGAAGATTTGGGCGTAGCCTCGGTTGGTTGACTGGAAGGAGGAAGGAACAACCCGGCTGGCGGCAGGGGGCGCAGGCAGGTGGCCTGGATGCACCCCCAGGAGAGTCCCCGCGTCAGGCGGCCGTGCAGACCGGCATCCTCCAGCCGGACACGGGGTCGATCCTGTGCCGCGTGGACGTTCCGATTCAAAAGCTCATCGGGGTGGCTTGCGGGAGGGGGGATCGGGCCTTTCCAGCACCCCGACTCCGTGAGCGCCTCTGCCGTCGCCACCCGAGAGCTGCGGTCCAGAGCACGCTCGCGGGGGACCCACAGCAGCGGGCACGGGGAAGGCTCAGCATCCCACCTGGACCATTCCCCCAGATGTGGGTCCAGAGTCATGCCTGGGCTGAAGCTGAACGCAGAGAGCTGCACCCCAGACCCACGCATTACGCCGGCCCTGAGCCACGCACATTCTGTGCAGAATCGGCCCACCTCCCTTCCCGCCAGGCTGGGCCCATGGCGCTGCAGACGCACACGAGGACCCGTGCTGGCTGGTGCCGGCGAAAGCACCCCTCCCCACGCTGGCGCTCCCAAATGTGTCGGGCCGCGATTCCAATCATTCCTAGTCGGCACGAGGTGAAGTGGTCCCACAGGACGCTTGGGTCTGGGGGCAGACGGGCCCTTCAGTGGGCGTGGCGGGGGGCTTGTCTGGGGACGGACGTGGCCCGCAGGCCCATACCGGTCTTGGCGGACACCCTGAACCTCCCGGATGTGGAGTGCTCCACGGAAAACCTCTCGGCTTTCTCTTCGGGAACCTGACTCTCCAGGTCGCTCTTATTACCCAGGATGAAGATATCCGCTGCGGGGGAGAAGAGGAGACTGCGAGGACAGGACAACACCTGCTGTCGCCAAGAAGCAGAGGGTCGATGCCGTGTCCCTCCCCGCTGATTTTGCGGTGGAACTCAAATTCCGTTTCCAGAACCTGTTGCCAGCACCTAAGCAGCCAGTTCCCCCAGCTGAGGATGTGCTTTTCAAGGTGTACTGGAGCGTTTCCAGTGAAAACATGACTGGATTAAGTTTCTCGCCTCCTGGGACCTCTTATCTTTGCACCCGCCACAATGCAGTCTTTGTTCTCCTCCGCATCGAGTGAGCCCTGCCCCCGCCCTGAGCAGGGCCCCCCCCCCCGGCCCCTCTCGCTCCACTTGCCCCTGGGTCGGATCCAGCCTAGCGCTTGCAGAAGACCCACTGGAATGCGTGGGATGGAAATCAGCCCAAAGTAATGAAGGCCCCACTGATGTCAACGGGACGACTCTAAGTATGACTTAAGTCTGGATCAACCAAGGGGTTTGTAAGGACGGGAAGGGGCAGCATCCCAGATTTTGCTTCGAGTCCAGCCCTGCACGTCAGATTTCCCAGGGCAGGCGTGATTCCGTGCCAGAGCGGCCGCCTTCCCCGCAAGGGCTTTTAGTCGGCTCAACTCACAGAAATGCAGCGGGGCCTTTTCTAGTCCCGAGGTTAAACTCTAGAATACAGGCAAAGGCCACCAAGGCTGGGCCGGCTGCTGTTACAGGCAGAGGAGCAGAGGCAGAGAGGAAGGTGGCGCCCGCCCACGCCCCCCGCCCCGCCGGCACCTACCCTCCGCGCAGTAGTGCCGCGCCACGTGGACCCAGTGCGTGAGGCTGTCGAAGGAGAGCGGGCCGTGCAGGCTGTACAGCAGCAGCACCGCGTCCGCACGCCGGAAGTAGCAGCTGCTCAGGGACAGGAAGCGCTCCTCCCCAGCTGTGTCCCACAGTGAGATCTGCCGGCACGAGAGACGGGGGCTGCAGAGGCGGCCGGGCCACCCGGCACGTGGCGCGTGCCCCAGGCGGAACGAGGGGCACGCAGGGAGTCCCGCTCTGCGTGCAGGAGGCGGACGGGACAGGGACAAGGTTTCCCCGGATGCTGCGAACGGGCAGAGGGGCTACTCCGTGAAGCTGAGTGGCAGAGGCTCCGGGTAAAAGGAGCTCCTCCTTCACACGACGCGTGGCTAAAGCGTGGCGTTCTCTGCCACGGGGGCAGAGAATGGGGTCAGGCCGACGCATGGCGGTCCGTGGCTCCCGGGCAGGATGCCCCCCGCTTCCTGCAGCGCCCAAGCAGTTCCCGGCAAGCACACAAGCCGAGCACCACGGCGGGCTTCCTGGGGAACCCGGCTGGTCAGTGGGAACAAGACGCCGGACCCGGAGAGGCCTTCAGCTGACCCAGTGGGGCTCCTCTCAGGTTGCTGAGGCCATGGGGAGAGCCATCGCTGAGTGCTTTGCATGGGAAGAGCTGAAGGACAATCCGCAGCAGCGTCTCCGGACAGATGGAGGAGGACTCTTGCCTGAAGGCCTCGGAAGCTGCCACCTGTCAGCAGAGGCTGGGGGTGGGCAGAAAGCGGGGTGGGCAATCTCCAAACGCCCTGGGCTGCAGCTCCAAGCCTTCTGGCCATCCTCCAAGCTGACCAAGGGTCATGGCAGTGGAAGTTGCAATGCAGAATCCTAGAAGGGCGGAGTTGGGAGGGGCCGGTAAAGCCACCGGGTCCAACCCCCTGCCCTGCCCAGCACAGGCCTCCCAGTAAGCCATCCCTCCTCTCAGGGCTGTGCTTCAGGCCCCGGATCACCCTTGCTGCCCCTCTGCATCCTTTCCAGCTCCTCTGCGTCTTTCTTCAACTGCGATGCCCAGAACGGGGCACGGGGCCCAGGTGAGACCCGGGCAGGGCTGAGTACAGGAGAAGTGGGACTTCAAGGGGTGTGGAAAGGATGCGTCCATTAATGCAGAATCCTCTACACTTTTTGAGCATGGGAGGAAGGAAATGAGGCACCACACCATCGCATCTGTACAAATTAAAACACAGACTATTTTCCATCGTAGCAACAACAACGCTGGTGCTTTTCTCCCTCTTGCAAGGAACCCAAAGCGGCTTTCGAGATCTTACCCCTCCCCTCCTTGCTTCCTGCTTCATGTTTTCGCCATTGCTCTTGAACAAGGGAACTCTTCCTGGATCTTTTTGAAACTGCTGTGGGCACCCCCCACCCCCACCCCAGATTGGCTCCCATGAAAGATGTGCTCAGTCCTGCCTATCAGGGCTGCCCCGAGGCCTGGCGAGCCAGAAGACGTGGCCTCTCCTTGCCTGCAAGCTGAAAGGGGCCGCAAGCCACCAGCTCCAAGCCGGGGCCTGGCCTCCCCCTCCTCCACTGCAGCCTGTGGGCCTGAGCTGGGCTGTGGGCAGGGCTCCTGGGACACGGGCTCAGCCCTCGCCGAGGCCAGGGAGACCCGGGGGCCTTGCCCGCCCCCACATGGTTCCCATGGGGCTGTTTCGCTCCTTCCCCTCTAGGAAGGGCCGGGCTCCCCGCCAGCCCAGCCAGCAGGAGAGACCCCACCGAAGGGAGAGGGCGCATGACAGGGGCTGCCCCACTGTGGCTGTGCGGAAGAGGAGGACTTCCATGGGCCAGGAGGCCCCCAAAGCGCCTCACGGGGGCTGCGCACTTCCATGCACAGCTCTTCTGCTCTCTTTGCTTACGCACCTGGAATCTCACTGTTGTTAAGTGTATGCTACACCTTCGTTTTCTAGATTTCCCGTAAAATGCATATCCGAGTATTTGACCCGCTGGCTGAGTTTTTCCTTGAAGCTACGTCATGATTTTAGAAGCAGATGGTAAAATACCTAAATTAACCCACGAGCTGCCTCAGCCGGCCGGCAGGGTTGCGGGCATTCTCCGTCCCGCTCAGTCCCTCCCGACGGAAAGCGCCCCACCAGGACGCAGGCCGGGTGCCCCCCATGCCGGCTCCTACCTGCGCCTGGAGGTTGCTGCGGCCGTGCCTCACTGGCAGGACCTTCTCACACATGCACAGGTGCTGGCCAACGCCGTGGGGCCCCTCCAGGAAGCTCCCCGTCCGGACACGGTGGAAAAGCGTGGTCTTCCCCACCCCAAAGTCCCCCAGAAGGATCAGCTTGTACTTCGGGGTGGCCGGAGCAGCCATTGGGCCTGACACGGGTCTCCCGGCGGGTCAGCGCGAGGGTCCTGGTGCACAAGAGAAATCGTGGCTGAGTGGGACTGTCCCACAGCGTGGCTTGTGCAAAGGTGCAGCCGGAAGCAGGGGGAGGGGGAGAGCAAGCCTAATTTGGGGGGGGGAGCTCTGGGAAGATGCGAGTGGCCCAGCCCAGGCCAAGCGCTGGATGGGGCCAAAGCCCCTTGCAAGTCCCTCTTCCAGCAGCAGGTGCTTCCACAAAACCCTTAAGCATGTCGAAAAGGAAACGGTTCCTTTCCTTCCACCTCAAAGCTTCGCAGGACCACCATGGCAAAGGAGGACACTTTCTCCTCCAAGCGTTGCCCCGAGCTGCTTCAGTCACCCCCGAGCAGAGACCACCAGCCGCCCCAGAGACTTGCCTTAAATCAGTGGCGTGCTCTGCAAAGGGGCCCTTCGGTTTTGCTCTCCTGTGCCGCACCCAAATAGTGGAGGCCTTGGCAGGTGCCCCGTCCTCTGGGGCACCCAGCCCCCCTTTGCATTGGACCCCACCAAAGCCCGGACCACGCAGCCCTCCCAAGGGGCCTTGACGTCTCTCCCCAGAGTGCTGCGGGGGACTCGGCAGGTGCGGCCCGGCCAGGGGGTCTGCGTGGAAGCATCAGCCGAGAGCAGGGCTGCGTGTGCCTTTCTTGCTGGCAGAACCGGGCTCCCAGAGGCGCGTAGTGGGAGTGGGGCAGCCCCTAATGGGTGGCAGGAGTGAGACGATGCAGCCCCTCAGCCCCAGAAACCGCCCGCTCTGGCCGCCCTCTCGGCTCGCCTGCCCTCGCGCGTGACCGGCCCCGCTCCGAGCCGAACGAAGGCACAGTTCGGGCGCTGCTCTCTTTCTGCCAGCTCCCACAGCGGCAGCCCAGAGAGCTCCGTCTGCGAGCGTCTTTCTCTCTCCGCCCTTGTCTCAGAATGAAGCTTCCATCTGTTCTTTGTTCACACCGGGCAGCTCCCAGCCTGGTGCCCCCCAGTGTATTGGACTGCAGTTCCCATCATTCCAGCCAGCCAGTATGGCAGACTAAGGAAGGCTGACAAAGACACCTAGAGAGCAGTTCCCTCATTCGTACACACCGACAATCCAGAGTATGGGCTGAGTACCATGGGCCACTGCTGAATTGCAGGCTGTCATTGTGTGTGAACTCTGCACTGTGGTTTAACTATGGGTTGCTAAGCACAACTCTCTCAGGAGCATCCAGTTATTGAGTTGTGAACTCCAGAGTCTTTGTGGCTGACAACCCAGTTGAATAATGGTGCAGGGTTCCCATGGAATAGTAAGCCTTGATTCACCAGCAACCCACCTTTCCACAACCCACATTCCACCCGTAGGACACAGCGTCTCTGCATTATTTAACCCATGGTGAGGCCGCAATACAGGTGGGATGCGGGTGCCCCCCATGTGGAATACGCAGCAACCCCTTGGGTGCTGTGGCTTACATAACCCACGAGAAACTGGTGGGTTACCTGAACCCGGCACGTTGCTGGGTTGTCACGACGTGCAGAACCGCCGAGCTGGCAGCCGTCCTCGAGCCCTTGGGCAGAACAGCCCTTCCCTCCCGCGGGAGCGGCCGGCTGCGCCCCAGCCCTGGTGGGGCATTTACCTGGCATTCCCCAAACAGGCAGATCCTCCAGGCGCCGCATGCCAGGGCCGGAGCGGATTCCGCCGCACAGGATGAAGAGGAAACTGGGAGGAAGAGGAAGAGGAGGTGGCGGAAGAGCAGGTGTGTCCCGCAGCGCGACTGCCTTGCCTTTAGTTTCAGTTCAGCGAGTGTTTGGAGCCAGGAAGCGAGAATCCACCCTTTGCCTTCCAGAAGGGCTGGGCTGCCCACCAGGCACCTGCTCGGTGCCCCCGGGGCTTGGGAGCCCTCCAGCAGGCCCCGCCCACCCCTCCCCTGCCCCAATCCCTGCGCAGGGCGGGCGGGAGGGGGCGGGGCAGGGAGGAACGGCTGGCAGCCCCAGGCTCCGCTGGGAGGCTCCTCTGGACCGCACAGCCCAGGACGTGCGGAGGGAGCGGGGCCAAATGAGCTCCAGGGCGCCGGGCGGGCGGGAGGCGGCCAGGAGGGAGGGCGCCTCACACGGCCCCAGCCCACACGCGCCGGCCCCGGGGGCAAGAGCGCCGTGCCGAGACTGCCAGGGCCACGGCGGGCGGGTGGCCAAAGGAGCAGTCATGCCAGGCAGTTCTGCCCTGCGGCTCTGCCCCCGCACCTTCCTTCCTTCCTTCCTTCCATCCGCCCTGGTGTCTCGCGTCACAGCTGCGTGTCCTCTTCCGGGGTGGGTACCCGGGAGCCAGACTGCCTACCCAGGCGCAGAACCAGTCGGGGGTCCACCCTGCGGCCATGGGGTTGCCCTGGGGGTTGCCCTCCCACACTTCCAGAGGCCACCCAGCCGGGAGGGCAGCCCCCAGCTTGGAGGGCTGCTGGCTCTGGCCAGGCACAGGGCAAGGGGACTGACTGGACCACACGCCTGCCAGCGGAACCTCGGGCCACACCCCCGGATGGCCCCCGTTGAAGCCCAGCTCCCTGGGGTCTCCGGCCCAGCCCTGGACCCGGCCCATCGCGCCCAGAGCCGTGCCTGGCTTCAGCTCCAGCTCCCTCACGGATGGCTGGCCTGCCAGGGCTGCTGGCCGACTGCTCCTCGTGCTCCCACGCGCTCAGGCCGCTCGGCCAGGTCTCGGCCGGTCCTGCGAGAGGCCCACGCACCGAGTGCCTTCCACAAAAGCCGAGCGCCACGGCCCCGATCCCAGAGCGGCGCATCAGCACCCAACTGCGGCTTGCTTGGCTCTGCCCTCCCACGGAGGCCCCGCAGAGGAGGAAGGGCTCCGTCCAGCCCCGCAGCCTCCCCTCTGCGATTGTGGGGAACAGCCCCCCGGAACGCAGGAACGGATTTCCTCGGCCTCGAGGGGAAGAGGAGCCCCACCCGTCCAGAACCCGCGTCCAGCTGACCCTTCGGTCCCCGCTTTGTGGCTTCAGCCTCTGCTCAGCATCCAGCAGCCAGACAGCCCTGGTGGCCGCTGGGCGTTCGTCTCCCTGGCCGGGGCCAGCCCGCCCTCACTCCGCTGGAGCCGAGCCCCCACCGGCAAGAGGCCGTGCTCCAAGGGACCCCTCGGCAGACGCGCTGCTTTGGCCTCTCCCTGGGAGTCATGCGCAAGTCATGCTGCCCCTCGGTGCGTGGGGAGGGCGGGGAGGGGGCGGCCCGTCTGATCTCCACAGGGAATATCTGAAAATGGCACAGGCCTCGGCACAGGCGATGCGGGGTGGGGGTCTGCTGGCCCGTCTGGGGGGCGCTTGCCCCGGTGGCTTCCCAGACCTCCACCCCACGAGACTGCACAGATCTTGGCTGCCGGGGAGTGCGGGATCGTGCCCCTTTGCTCCACCTGAGGACACACGCCTGCCGCTTCGAGCGTCTGAGTTTAGATGGACAGAGTTTGTGAACCGGGAAACGTGTACCCCATCGTGCTGTCGGGGGCCCTTGAGGCGACGTGGCCAGGGAAGGGAAGGGCACAGCCGGCAGCCCCTGGCCCCGGGCCAACCGCCTGGGAGCTCGCTCTTCCATGTTTCATGCCCATGATGCTTCCACTGCGGGATCCGCACAAACAGTGCGCACCGGGGGTGTTCTCACGGAGGCATGGTGTATCCCAGGCAGCGGTGACCGTGGCCAGGCGGCAGTGTGTGAAGCACCGGCTGAGGGAAGCCCCAGCTCGAGGTGGGGCTGCACAACTCGCCCCCTGCCCGCCGCGTGTGACCGCGACCTCGGGGGCTCAAGGAGCAGGGGAGGTGGCCGGCGAGCTGCGCAGCAGCATTTTGGACTGCGAGCGCTCCGAGGGCGAGGGTCGGAAGGGTTTGTGGCCACGGTGCTCCAGGTCCACCTACTGGGTGCGGTGCAAAGTCAGAAGAGCGGCGGCTGGCACCGGGACAGGGCCCTTCACCATCTCACCGGGAACGTGGCTCTGCGGCTCTGCGCCCCGAATTCTGCAGGCTTGTGCCACAGAATATCTGGGAGGCAGGAAACGGCTCCTGTGCAGCCCCCACTCACACTGAGGAGTCTGTGCGGAAACCGGAAGCACTTCTGGATCGTGCCTTGTGATTCCAGCCAGACACAACATGCACCCTGATGCTCATCACGGCACCGGCCGTGCCTCGCCTCACCTTGCTCCCCAAAAAGCACGGCACGATGAAGCCCAGGCCAGCCGGGCACGGAGAGGCATCGCAGAGCGCGGCCACCAGAGCCAGGCCCATCCATGCCTGCAGGGACTTCCAGTGACCCAGAATCCCTTGCAGCACACGGCCCTTCAGGAAACAGCTGCTCAGCGGGGCCAGTCAGACTGCCTGGGTGCACTGCCGGGCCATCTAAGGTCCCTGTCTGGCCCGGCTAGGAACTCCCACCCTCCCGGCATCTGTTTCCTGGCCTGCCCAGGCCCTGCACTTCCAGGCATGGCCAGTTACCTGGGCACGTCCCTGCCCTTGCCTTCCCGCTGCTCGCTCTGTCCCCGCAGCCCTCCGAGCAGAGGACGCCCTGCCTTGCCACGGCCGGCCAGCTTCCTGCCGCTCTTCCTGCTCTGCCCCTTCCTGAATTTAGGGTGCCCAGCTCGGCATGCCACCCTGCCCGCTGCGAGAGGGGTCAGGTAACAGATCCTTCGGTAGCTGGGCCTTTTGCCCACAAACGGCAATCAAAACATGCCAGCGCTGGGGGCAAGTCCCCAGTGGAGAAAGGCCACAAGATGTGGGGCATGTTCGGAAAAAGGCAAGTAAAAGGGGGCGAGACGGAGCTGTCGAGTTCTGCCTGCTGTGGAGCAGGCGGAGGGCAAGCCACCTTCCTCCTTCCTGCAATACCAGGGCCCAGAAGAGCCACCCCATGGACAGCACGCCCGGCTGAGCTCGGTGGCTCCCGCATGGCCGTGCGGCCGGCCCTGGGCTAGCCTGTGACAGGCAGGGTGCACCTCCAGCCGTTTTCCCAGCTTCCTCAAGCTCTGAGAACAGCAAGGAGGAGGTCCCCGTTCAGGTTTGCAGCGTGCCTGTCCCTCTTTCCAGCTTCATGTCTGGAATCCCAGAACGCTGGAGCAGCCGCGTGTGTCGGGGCCCTGCAAAGGCCCTGCGTCCAGCCCCTGCTCGGTGCATGACTCCAGCCGCTCATTCGCGACAGAAACCCCCGTGGGCTTCGGGACCCATTGCTCCGTGCGGGAAAGGCCGCAGGCCCCGCGAGACCGGCTGCCCAGCCTGGCCTCTCCCCGACATGCTGAACGGCGGCCCCCACCCTCCCAGTCAGCAGGGCCATGGGAAGCCCCACACATCCGTGGGGCAGTGGGAGGCTGCCAGAAGCGCGCCGTCTTCTGAGTGAGAAAGCCCCAAGCCGCTGCAGGGCGAGGCGAGGGCTGCAGGGAAGGCGTGCCTTGGCGCCATCTTTATTTCTCACAATTACAACGCATATGACCTGCTTACATTTACATCCTACCTTTTCCCTCTGGAGGCTCCATCCCCTCCTCACAACAGCCCTGTGAGGTTGGTCAGGAAGAGCCATGGCTAACCCAGAGTCACAGAGGGGCCTCGTGGCCAAACTGGCCGGAACGTGAGTCTCCCGAGTCCTGGTCCAACTCGCTTTGTTTTACTCCACGCTGGCTCAGTTCCTTCCAGGCTCAGCCCCGATGCCCCTTGCAGAACAGGCCTGACCTCCAGCCACTGGGGAACGATGCTGCTTCATTTGCGGGCGTCCGTGGGAGGCTGCTTGGCCAGGAACAGACACGCCGGACAAGAGGCCTTTGTTCTGACCCGGTTTCAGGGCTCTTCCTAGGGGCGTCTGCCACAGGCCAGGAACTGGGGTCCTGCTGCAACCTTCACACGGTCCAGGGCTGGGCCCTTCCAGGGGCCACCCATTTGCATCTCCACAAAGGACCCCAAAACCTGCGGTGAAGTAGCCCGCAGGCTGAGAGGGAACCCTGGGGGGAACCCGAGTTGTTCTGAGCCAGGGGACAGGCTGGGTGCCCCTTGCTCGTTGTGTCGTCCAAACCTGGGCTGAACAACCCTCAGATGGCCCTAGAACAAACCGTGGGTTATCCGCAGGTTGGTTAATGCTCCAACAAGCCATGTCACACAGACCTGGACGACACGACAAGCTGTGGCCAGGAGGTGTGTATGCAAATCATGTCCTGCAGACACCCGGCTCACACCCAGATGCTCTGATTGTGTGAAGAGCCTTCCCAAGCCAGGCCCTCCCTCCGGCTGACGCAGCACCGCCGACGCCGAGGGTCCTCCCTGGAGAACCGGGGGCTCTGCCAATGAACCACAGCCCACCGGGTGCCCGGACCCCTTGCCAAATTGGGAGCTGCCCTGCATGCACCCCCGAGTCGCGCACCAGCAGTGCCCGGCCCCACCGTGTCGCTGCTCCCCATCTAACAGGCCGCAGGCCCCCCTCCCCGTCAGCCCGAGGCAGCAGCCACGAGGGCCCCGCCGCCGCGCCCCAGCTCCTGGTGCTGAGCCTGGAGAGCCCAGCACAGAGCCAGGTTCGCGGCTGCCATGAGGCCATGAAGGATGTCCCCCTGGCGGGCGGCCACGGCCAGCGGCAGCCCCGTCCCGGCCAGCAGCCCCGCCGCGCCCACCAGCAGGCTGCCCAGGACCCCGTAGGCATTGCTGGTGAAGACCGAGACGATCAGGATGGTGACGGCGGCCACCAGGGTGACGGAGTGGGTGGCCACGGCCTTGCCCTCGTCCGTGAGGGAGCCCCAGGCCCCGGCCAGCAGCAGCGCCCCCCCCCAGGAGGCCGTTCGCCGTGGAGCGGTCCCCGTTCAGCCAGTGGAAGCCGAAGGCCAGCAGGGGGAGCCCCACCACTGGGGAGACCCAGCCCGCCTCGGGGGGCTCCGGGGCAGACGCCGCACCGAGTCCGAGGGGGGTGGTGAGCCCCGTGGCCATTTTCATCAGGGGCACGAGCGCCTGCAGCAGGAACCCGGCAGCCGCCCCTCGGTTGATCTGCGGACAGAGACGGTTGAACGGCAGGTGAGGAGCGATGGCTACGGAAGCGAGAGCAGTGGGGCCCCCGCGTCACACACAGAAGACCCCTGGCCGGGAGAGCCCAGCCCGAGAGCCCGTTCATGCCGACGAGATGGGCCACGTGGACCGGGGGCCACCTTGGCAGATGGCAGCTTGCGAGGCGCCCATCAGCCACTGCCCTTTCCTGCTCCAAATCCCCAGCTGCACCCGACCCCCTCCCCGCTCTTCCGGGCTACTCTCCGGGTCCACGGCCCCCTTCATGGGGGAGCATGGTTTACATCCTGTAGCTGCCTTCCCCAGCTGGCGCCCTGTGCATAAGGCAGGCTATAGGGGTGCGGGGGGAGCAGGGGAAAGCCTGCAGGAGTTCCGGGGCAGGGGCAGGGGCAGGCACAACCGCACCGGGCCTTCTGCAGCCCTCCTTGGTCTGGCCCTTGGGCCACGTCGCCCTGAGCACCCACCATGCCCCAGCTCGGGCGGGGGAGGCTGTCCCTTTCCAAAATGGGTGCCGAACGATGGCTGAGGCAGGCGAGAGGAAGTGCCGGAGGCATCCCCGAGCAGGGCCCGGGCCTTCCCACCTGGACGGTCTGGATGCTGGAGACGAGGCACACGGCACACAGCAGCAGGCTGGAGAGCGCCCCGGTCGCCGCCGTGTCAGGCCAGCCGGGCATCGAGGCAGCGGCCCTGCAAGGCGAGACGGAGGGCGGGTTAACGTGGGAAGGGGGCCAGGCCGGCTCGCCCACTCGGCTACCCACGCCAGGTCCTGGGCAGGAGATGGGCCAGGGGAGCCGCTGCGGTGGCACCCCATGCCATGGCGGGCACTGCGTGCAACCCTGGGGAGCAGCCCTGCCGTCCTCCTGGGGCAAAGTCGTGCCTTGGCTTGGGCTGTCCCGTGCAGGGACGCTGCCCCCCGTGCTGCGGAGGCAGAGGGGCCCTGGCCACCTGGGAGCCCGCCTGTGTCGCCCTGGAAGCGCTGAGCCAGGCACAATGACGGGGCCGCCCGGGGCCCTCGCCTCCCCTCCCCTCCCATTCCAGCCTCAGGCAAGCGCGCCAGTCCAGGAGCCCAACGGGCTGCTCTGGCCGGTAAGGAAGTCCAGCCTTCCTTCAACATCACATGAAAACCTAGCCAGGGCCTCAGCGGCGACTTGGTCCGTGGGCAGGAGGGGCTGCTTGGCCCTCGCCTTGAGTTTTCCGATGCACCTGATGAAGCCGGCAAAAGGAACAGCAACGGATTGCTGCGGCTGCCCGCCACAGGATGTGGTATCAAGGGGATGGAGGAAGACAGCACACTAAGTTGTGACGGCTCTGTAGAGCCCCCCGCACCAGAGGCAGTCTACCACTGAGCGGCCGCTGGGAAGCGAGAGTGGAAGGGCCACGTCCGTGCTTTGCTGACAGCGTCTGGCTGGGGGGATCCAGCAAGGCTCAGGCGCCTTGGCGCAGGCGTCATATCTCATCAAGCCTGCCTGGCCGGGGGTCCCAATCTGTCCCGCCAGGCTTCTCCAGGGAGCAGCCCTTCCCGTCCGACGGCCGACAAGCATTTGCACGCCAGCCTCCAAAGAGCCCGGGATGCCTCGCCTGAAGCTCAGCGACCGGCAGCGGGAGGCCGAGTTGGGATCGGCGCGGCGCCCCTCGGAGTGCGGGTCTTTTGCCTCCGCCCCCGCCCCCCCCCCCCGAGCCGTGAGCCAAACGGGGCTGCACACGCCGCTCCGCCCGGCAGAACTCAGGGGTAACTGTGCGCCCCGCAGGTGTGCGGGAGCGCAACCCCCATCGCACGCTGGCTGGGGACGATGGGAGTGGTGCCCCACACACCGCGGGTGCCTCCACCGAGTGACGCGGCTCCCTCCCGCCCCAGCAAGGCACCCCGTTCAGATTGGCGGCAACCGAGAGGGCAGAGGGCGGCCGGACGGGAGACGCGCCTCGCCGGGCTCTTCCGCGCAGCACCCCCGGGCCCCCGGCCCCGCTCCGCGGAAAGGCTCGGGAACCTCCGGCGCGGCTGGGGCGCCGCGGCCGGGCAGGGGCGCCCGTGCGCGAGGCACAGCGGCGGCTCCCGGTGGACGGCCGGCAGGCGGGGCCGCCCGAAGCGGCGGGGACGGGCTCGCCGCGCCTCCCGCACCTCCGGCTCCCGCCCCGTCCCGAGCTCCGCTCCCTACCCTGCCCGACCCAGCCCGCGAGCAAGCGGTCCGCCAAGCTCCCGCCAGCGAGTCGCTTGGGCTAGAGCGGTACGGCAGGAGCCTGCGGGGGGCCCCCGGAGCGGCCTCGGCTGCAGCGGCACTGAACCACAGAGACGGGCAGGTCGGGGCGCGGGCGTCCCCCGGCGTTCCCGCCGCGCATACTACATCCTCCCGAATGATCGCCGGCCACGCCTTCCTTCCGGCCACAACGGAAAAAGCGATTGGAGATTCCGGGGGAAGGGCACGGAAGCGCTTCAGTGGAGGGCACTGGGCAGGCGCAGTAGCATCCCCCAAGAAGGAAAGGAAACGTTGCAGTTCTTCCACACTTCGGGTTACCTATAATCAGAGCACGGCGGGCACCCTGCCTAGATACCAACCACGCCTTTAGAGCAGGGAAGTTCCGGGTAGGCGACGTGACCTAGCCTTGGATAGTAAATCATGCAACTGATAAATGACAGAGCAACAAGTGGGGAAGGTCTCGAGAGTTCCTCGCTCTGGACCGCGATCCTGGCAGCCCGTGACCCTCCATGAAACCCCTGTCGTCGCTTGGAAGCTCCTCGGGGCGGAGAGTTTTGCTAGCCCGACATGCGGCTCTCCCTCTCTCTTGCCTCCTTCTGAGCCAACATCACCGGTTAGCCTTCCGCGCCCCGGTGCGTGCCTTCTAGCTGTGTTGCCACTGCAACTCCCCTGCTTCCCAGCGGAGGTCCCAGCACATCTGGGGGGCCGCCTGCCAGCGTATATTCTGGGGAGGGGGCACGTCCGCGCAAGCGCCTCGGGGCAGCGACCCCTGCCCGCCCTCTTGGGGCCGCCCTGACCCATCCGGGCGCCGCCGTCCCCCGGGAACCGGTTACCCGCCCCGGTGCCGCGAGCAGTCTCGTCGAGGGCTTGCCGAACGCGGCCGGGGCCACTCCGCCGTCTTGCGCAACCGAGCGGGCGGGCGGGCTCTCCCGCCGGCTCCGCCCGTGCGCGCTTCTGGCCGCCGCCGCCGCCCGGTCCGGCCGCGTCCTCCGGCCGCTCCGCCCGCGCCGCGCCCGGCCATGGGCATCGCCAGGCTGGCCGAGCTGATCAAGAGCGAGACGCCGGACGCCGTGCGCCCCGTGCCGCTGGAGCAGTACCGTGGTGAGCGCCGCGGCGGCCGGGCGGGGCGGGGGCGGATCGGCGGGCGGGGCGCGCCGCGCAGCCCGGGGGGGGGGGGGGGGGGGGTCCGGAGAAGCAGCCCCCGCCGGAGCCCAAGCGCGGAGCTGGCCCGGCCCACGTTGGAAACTCGCGCTGACCCGCCGGGAGCCGGGAGCAGCGGAGCGACGGGGGGCCGTCTCTGAGCATGTGCAGAGTGCCTGCCCCCCAGCCAGTTCATAGGCTTTGCTCCCGCCACATGGTGGTCTCCTGTGGATGAGAGCCCCCCTTCGCAGCCCTTCGGCCAGTGTAAATCCCAGGCCGGGGCTACCTTTCCGGAGCCCCCCCGGCCTGTCCTCGGCCTCCCCCTCCTTCCCCGGCACGATTGCCTTCTTTGCCCGCTCAAGACACCCCGAAATGTGCCGGCCTCATTTGTGTCACGTCGCTTCCAGGCAGATTCTGGCTTGCGTTGGCCTAGCGGCCCCTTGCTCGTCTCTCCGTGGGTCCAGGTATTTGCAAGCTCCCCTCCAGCACCGCGCCTGGAGCGCTCCCGTTGCCTTCACTGACCCGCTTTCACACTCACACCAGGAATCTGGTCGTGCGGACGACCTGGCTGTGGCCCCCAGGGGAGCGCCCTTGCCCTTGAGGGCCTGTTCCGGTTGGTCCGCTGCTGAAGAAGCCTCGGTCTTCTGTTAATTTCTTGGCCGCAGCCTCCCTTCGAGCTGAGCAGAGAGATGCGGAACCTTTCGCAATTCACATTTTGCCACTGTTGACAATAAAGTTGTGCAATTTGTGTTGCTCATCAGGGAAACCGCATCCTTGAGTTTCCTGGGGCTGAGCAGGGCTGGCAGGGACAGGATCCTGGGGAGGGCCCGTCCGCAGGCTTGCTGCACTTTGGAAACAGCCTGGCAACTTGGGCCAACAAGGAGATGCTCGCCTGCAGAGTCGCTCAGGCCGTTGCTGTGTTCTGCCTGTCTTAATGACTGACGGCCTTCCCCGCTTGTCCTCCTTCTTCCTCTGCTTCCAGTCCGGGTTTCCTTATGCTGCATTATGCCTTTGGGTTGAATGGATTGGGAGAGGAGAGCCACGCTTGTCTGTCCCCTTTGCCAAGGGAACCGCTTCCGTTTTCCCCACTCTGCTCTGGCCGTAGCTTCTTGTCCGCATGCAGGTGACCTGCTGGACAAGGGTGTGCCGAGGCACCCCCTTTTTTTTCAGACGCCCCAGAGCGTCTCGTGGTCCACACAGTCCAAGGCTTTGAAGCACGGACTGCCCCTCTGAAATTCTCTTGGGCGCCCCCTTGTTGCCAGCATGGAATTGTAATATGATCTCCTGCTTGAAGGTTTTGCTCCACACAGAGCAAAAAGCTTTCTTGACCTTGAGCATCCCTTTGCTTGAACAAGAAGCGGGCTCACTGGTCCCCCGGGGGCTGCACTCTTCCGTAACTCCTTTCTCGGGCGCCGGAATGTACAATTAATGTTTCCAATCACATCCAATTTGTTGGATGTTTGTTTTCCATATTTGTTGGCCTATTCTTACTATTTATTATATTTATATCCTGCTTTTTCCCTTCCAAGAAACTCAAAGTGGGCTTGCATATTCTCCTCCTCCTTTCAGTCTTAGCCTCACAACCGCAGCCTTGTGAGGTAGCTTGGGCCGAGAGTCTGTGCCTGGCCCAACCTCACCCAGGGAGCTCCATGACTGAGAAGGGACTGGAAGCGGGTCGCTGGGCCCCCAGCCCTGCGCACTTGACCACTGCACCACCTTACAAGCCAGGGATCGCCCGTGGCATCTCAGAAGGCATTTCCCACAAGTTCTGCCCCTCAAGCCAGGAGGGGGAGTCTTGGGGCGCCGTCACACAGCCTTCCCCAGCAGGGTGCCCTCCGCACAGGCTGGACTGCAGCTGCGGGAATTCCCGGCCAAGAGCCCTGCTGTCCGGGAGTCGTGAGAGCAGCGGGCCCACACATCCGGGGCCACGGGGGCCGCACTCGGGCTGAGCAGAGGCCATCGCTGGGCTGCAGCGGCCAGTGTCTGCCTCGTGCTCTCTGGGGGTCCGTGACTGGGGAGCCGACGAGGGGAGAAGGCGCCTGGGGGCAGGGGAGGGGCAGTTCTCTGGGACAGCAGGAATAGATGCAGCGAGTGGTCCGAATTTGGGGGCTGCACCTGGTTTGAAGGAAGCAGGTGGCTTCGCAGGGGCCAGAGCGGGCAGCGGGACAGCTAGGCCAGGCTGGTCTCCCTCCAGCTGAGTGGGGCCTGCACATGGCGGGCGTGTCCTGAGCGGAGCTGGCTGCAGTCAGGGGTCAGACTAGATGGCCCGGGAGGCCCCTCCTGACTCGTTCTGCCTTGGTGCTTCCAACCCACTCTCTCGTTTTCCCCTTGCTTGGCTCAGGCCAGGTGGTGGCCTTGGACGCCTCCGTGGTCATTTGCCAGTTCTGCTCGGCGATGCCCAAGATCGTCAATCGCCACGGACAAGATATCAGGTGAGCGACGGCAGACAAGTTGGGCAGGAGGGCCGCTTTCCCTCCCGGTGCCCTGGGGCAGGGGGTCCCAGGGCCGTTGGCCTTGCCCTGGACTCGGGGCTCCGTGGCTGCCTCCGTGCTGACCGGGGCAGGGCTGCTGTCCAAGCTGGGCGGGCCTTTCCGCCCCCCGCCCCGGGCTCTCTCCGCAGCAGCGGAAGTGAAGCAGGGGAGCACCAGCCGGAAGCCCACCCCGTTGCCCCGCATCCCCGTCCTTCTGGCTCCGCTCCGCGCTGCTCACAGCCTGGCATGTTGCGTTCCAGTGCCCTGCAGGGGCTGTTTTACCGGACGCTGCATCTCCTGGAAAATGGCATCAAACCGGTGTTCGTGTTCGACGGGAAGCCCCCAGACCTCAAGCAGGCCGTGGTTCGTAAGGGGGACGGGCGCAGTTTTGCGGGTGGAGGGCAGTGCCTTCCGTGCCTAATTGTAGGCTGGTGCCTAAAATTCACTAAAACAGCAAGTAAAATGTGGCCTGCAGCCAGGGAATTTTTGTGCGGGGGTGAGAGGGGTCTGCATCTGCCACCCCCTCACTGGCAACCAGGCAGCCCCCGGGGCAGGGGAGGCATGCGGGCCCCGGCGAGGGCGAGGGCGAGGGCGAGGGCAGGGCCGTGCCGTAACTCTGGTTCCCCCCTGCAGCTGGCCAAACGCGCGCTCGCCTCTGGAGTCCGGAAGGGGGCTGCAGGTAAGGCCAGCTGGGACTGCCCCGTTGTTCCCCTCTGGGGCGCTTGATCCTCCCCTCAGCCACAGGTGCGTGGCAGCCCCCCTGCGAGGCTGCCGCCCGGAGAGCGTTCCCGCAGCTGCCCTGCTCTGTTTCAGATCCTGCTGCGGGGGACCGGAAGCAGCAGCTCCTCAGGCACGACTTGGAGACCCTGCTGCGCTACCTGGGGGTCCCCTCTGTGCAGGTAACCGCCGGCCGTCCTCCTCTGCCAGGCCTGCTCCTCTGCCCAGGAGTCCCCACAATGGCTCATGGAGGGTCGGAGCACAACAGGGGGGTCCATCGGCACAAGCGTTCGGTGCAGCGTGAGCGGTGAAAGCAGGGTTCGAATCAGCAGGTCGAGCCGTGCTGGGAAATGGAAAGGTCTTCCCAGAAGAGCAATTCTGTCCAGGCGGCTCCTCCTGGGAGTCCCGGAAGTGCTCCTGAATGGAGGTGCCACCACTGAGCAGGCCATGCTTCCGAGCGCTCCCATGGCTTCCCGGGGGCAGGGCTGAGCCTCTGAGGCAGGTCTAACGTAGAGGCAGGACCCTGAGGGGAGGCTGGTCCCTGAGATCCCCACGCCCTCTGGGGCTTCACGGTCGAGACCTCTCGTACTGGCTTGGAAGTGTGCTCGGGGCTGCAGTCTTTGACGGGACCAGTGCGAGACAGGCCGTCTGCAAGGGCAGCCCATGGACAAGGCGTCGCTGCAGCCCCAGTGTAATGTTGCAGCGCACCGATACTGGTGGCTTTGGAGCCAGAGTCCCGTGACGTCGTGGGCCCGTGGCTTGGAGAGTCCACTGCCCGGACTGTGCAGGGCTGCACGGGGTGCAGGGGGCTGAGCAGGATTAATCTGACCTCCTCGAGTGTCTGCAGGAAACATTTTCGGAGTAAGAGTCTTGTGGTGTCATCAAGGGTACTCCGTTTATTGTGGCACAACATTTGTGGACTGCGGCCCCTTCATCCTATCTAAATGCATTTCTGCTATAACAAACACGCTTCTCTTTAAGATGTCACAAGTCTGGTTGGTTTTTTTGCTGCAATGGACTAGTGTGGCAACCCCCTGGAAATCCTTTTGCAACGAGTCCTGTTTTCCCATGCTCGGTCGGTTCCGGTATTTCATTACTTTTTACAGCTGGGTTCCTGCTTCGTGCTAATGAATGTTCACTCGATCCTGGGAGTTATGGGAATGTGCGAAATACTTGCTTCCAGCAGAGGAGGAAAGTTGCAAGAGGTGGAGGCAGAGAAGACTCTGTCTCCATCTTGTGTTGCTCGTCAAACGCACGTGTGTGTGTGTGTGTGTGTGTGTGTGTGTGTGTGTGTGTGGGGTGCAGTGTATTTCATCACTTGCCCTGCCGTCTCCCGCTTCTTGCTGGGTTGCAGGCGCCGGCGGAGGCAGAAGCCACCTGCGCGGCTCTGGTGAAGTCCGGGCACGCCTGGTGCACAGCCACGGAAGACTTGGACGCGCTGCCCTTCGGCAGCCTGCGGCTCCTTCGGCACCTCAACACCAAGTCTGGGTGAGCGTGCCGGACGCGGCTCTTTGCTCCGGGGCTCGGCCGTGAAGCGCAGGTCTGTCTGTGCGGAGCGCCCCTCTCCCAGACGTGGGCAGCCGTGACCGACTCCCCTGGGTCTGGGGCAGAGAGCGGGCTCCGGGCAGGACGGGGCCTCCAGCGCCCGGGTTCTTGTTCTAGAGGCAGATCGCTGCGCAGGGCAGTGCGGTGGGGCAGCGGCCAAGCCGCGCTGGGGGAGAATGGGCGCCGGAGGCAGGTTGTGCCCCAGTGGGAGACCGGCCCCCGCAAGCGGGAGGGGAGGCTCAGCCACGCAGAGGCCGTGGACGGCTGGCCGGGAGGCCCTGGGCCCGGGCCTCCTGCCGGCACAGAGCCACTGGGCAGTGGAGCGGCTGCGCCAGGCCCACGTTAGGGCATGCGAAGGGCAGATCCGGGCACAGGGAGGAAGCGTGAGCAGGGTTGCTCTCAGCGGCAGGAAGAGGGCGGGTCGAGGCAGATGGCCAGACGCGAAGGAAGGGTCCCGGCAAGGGGCGAGGTGCCCGGTTGCGGCCCCAAGGACCGGGGAGGGGCGAGACCCCAGCCGCGGGGAGGAGCAGCTGCAGCAGGAGGTCATGGAAGGGGGGCTCCCGGCTGGAGGGGTCACCGGCCCCGGCTGCAGCGGCTCGGCTCCAGTCGCCCAAGAACACGCCAGCGGGCAGGATGGAAGGGGGGGCGAGCGAGCAGTGCGCTCAGGGCACGGCCTGCCAACACACCGCGTGTGGGACCGCCGGCTCCTGCGCCAGCTGGCATTTCCAGGCAACTGGGGGTGGGGTGGTGCCGCCCCCCCTGCTGGTGTCTCTTGCGCTGGGGAGTGGGACCAGGAGCCACGCTGTCCAGCCAGGCCGGCTGGGAGCCTCGGGCGGGGGCAGCCGCTCAGCGGCGCTTTCCATGGCTGGCCCCCGTGGCACGGAGGGGCTGCAGGCGCCTCGCTGCCTTCCTCAAAATGAGCACCGCGCTTCGCTCCCCTCTCTAGTGACCTGGAGGAGATCGCCTTGCCGGAGGTTCTGCAAAAGCTGCGCTTGACTCAGGAGCAGGTAAGGGGCAGCGGGGGGCTTCAGCCCGTCCCCCCCCCAACCCCCCGTGTGCTCTCCATCACGGACCTCCTTGCCCAAAGGCTCGGGGCAAAATGTGCAGCTGCCAGGTGGAGTCCAAGTGCAACTCCTCTCTCCACCACCTGTGCTAGCTGGGACTGATGGGACTTGCAGTCCAGCAGCGTCTGAGGCTCCCACATCCTGTACTCCTGGTATACATGCTGGGCCAGGTTGCTCTGGGCCAGGGGGCATGAGGAGGCCGCCTTCCCGACTGGCCTCCCGGGTGGCTCTGCGCAGGACTTCTGCACGGCCCGATCCCGGCCCCTCTCGGGTTCAGCTTTTTCCGGGTTCTCACGTGCCTGGCTGGGCCGGCCCCCCGGGATTCACGTCCGTGTTGACACGCTCAGCGTCAGACGCGGCGGCTTTGCTCCCCTTTCGCCATCTTCCCTCACCTGCGCTGCCACACCCCTGCCAGCTGCCGCTTCCTTCTGGAGCCTACAGCTTGGGATCCGGGGGCAGGGGAGGTGTGTCGGTGCAGAATTAGGACTGGGGGGGTGTTTGTTTTGTTTATTTGCTTATGGCTCTGACAGACCGTCCATCGACTGGCGTCTCGGGACAGTTTACAGCAAAGCAACAGATAAAATAGGGCACAGCATCCAACAATGCAATATTATAAAAAACACACTAAAACCAATTAAGCATTAAGATAATGGGAAAATAAAAAGGTTTTCGCCTGGCGCCAAAAGGCAGAAACTACACTCTGGGGAGTGTAGTTCGTACTCAGGGGGCCACCGCAGAGAAGGCCCTGCTCCAGGTGGTCAGCCTCTTGATCTCCTTCATGGACCGCTCCCAGAGCAGGGCCTCTGCCTCTGATCTCAAGGGGTGGGAGAGCGCTCCTCCAGGTATCCGGGCCCAGGCCATTTAGGGATCCCCATCATCTGTGCTGGCTGGGGCTGATGGGACTTGCAGTCCAGCAGCGTCACCAGCACCTTAAATTGGGCCCAGACTTCAATTGGCTGCCAGTGTGGACGACAGAGGACCAGCGTGACGTGCAAATACCTGCCAGTCCCAGTTAATATCCTGGCAGCTCTGTTCTGAACCAACTGGAGCTTATTTATTTAGTTATGTATTTAAGGTTTTTGCGTGCCGTCCCGTTACTAAAAAAGTCTCGGGGCTGCTTACAGAGAGCGAACCAAAAAAACAGAACCCGTAACAGCAACAACACACATCTTTAAAAAAGGTGGCACTTTTGCCATGTGAAGCAGTGCCCGCTTGGCTCTCCCCCCCCCCCCCCCCCCCCGCCTGCCTTCCCATTCCCAAATCCAGTTCGTGGACCTCTGCATCCTGCTGGGCTGCGACTACTGCGGGAAGATCCACGGCGTGGGCCCCAAAAAGGCCCTGAAGCTGATGCAGCAGCATGGGAGCATCGAGCGAATCCTGCAGCTCACCAGTCGCCAGGTGCCCGGACCGCGCCCCCTTCCACGCGAGCCCCACCGCCCGTCGGCCAGTCCCGGCCTCCATAAGAAGCAGGCAGCAGCAGCCTGTTCCGCCGAACAAGCGACATTTACTCCTGGCACGGGGAGGGGGAAGGCAGGCAACGCTTCCCCGTGTGTCTGGCGAGCCTCCCTCGCCGGGCGGCTCAGGCAGCAGGGCCCCCACAGAGCAGCCCCCGCGTCCCCTTCAGTGCGGGGGGGCTGAAAAGGGGCCCTCCGCCCGGTTTTAGGGGAAAGGTGCACCTGGATGAAGGCGGGATGAGGAGTGTGCCAGGCGGGGGGAGGCGGGTTTCACCGCTTCCGGCTGTGGCGAGGGGCACCCCGGGGTGCAGGCGCCCTGCCCCGCTCCTCCCCACGGCTTGATGCCTGTCCCCGACCCTCCCGTGTCCTGCTCTTTGCAGGCGTACCCCCTGCCGGACCGGTGGGCCCTGCAGGAGACGCGCCAGCTCTTCCTGCAGCCGGAGGTGGCGGATCCGGGCCAGGTGGAACTGCGGTGGCCGGAGCCGGACGAGGAGGGGCTGGTGCGGTTCCTGTCCCACGAGAAGTGCATGAAGTGAGAGCTGCCGCAGGGGGCCCCCGCTGCCGCCCCACCCTGGGTCTGGGCGGGGTGGGCGACCGCCTCCCCCTCGGGCAACCCCTGCTCCTCTCGGCGCGTCCCCAGAAAATGGGCCGTCTTACGTTACGTGCTGGGAAGCCATCTTCACTCTCTGGTGGCCCTGTGAACAAGTGCTGTCTCTGAGCATGTGCGGAGTGCCTGCCCCCCAGCCAGTTCATAGGCTTTGCTCCCGCCACATGGCGGTCTCCTGTGGATGAGAGCCCCCCTTCGCAGCCCTTCGGCCAGTGTAAATCCCAGGCCGGGGCGGCCTTTCCAGAGCCCCCCCGGCCCGTCCTCGGCCTCCCCCTCCTTCCCCGGCACGATTGCCTTCTTTGCCCGCTCAAGACACCCCGAAATGTGCCGGCCTCATTCGTGTCACGTTCGCTTCCAGGCAGCTTCTGGCTTGCGTTGGCCTAGCGGCCCCTTGCTCGTCTCTCCGTGGGTCCAGGTATTTGCAAGCTCCCCTCCAGCACCACGCCTGGAGCGCTCCCGTTGCCTTCCTCCCCACCTTCTTCACCGCCCCGCCTTCACACTCCTCCCCAGCAAAAATGGCCCCCACCACACAGTGCCCTTCGAGCGGCAGGTTTTGCTCCCTCTGCACTGGGCAATTCCCCCTGGGAAGGGCCACGTACGGACACTCGCCTGTCCCGGTGCTGCATCCAAATTCGGGGCGTCCCCGACGGGCCGGAATCCGGGGCTCTGCATGTCTGGTGTGCCAGGTGGGGCTGGCGAGAGGCGCTCCTGGCCCAGCGAGGGCAGGGACGGGACGGCGGGCAGGCTGCTTGGGCTAGGGCCCTGGGAAGGGTGCCGGCAGGAGGCCCGTCCGCGGGCCAGCAGGAAGTGGGCGCCACCCCTGGCCAAGGGGGCCATGCCAGAAGGAAGGGAGATGGAAGCGGGGGGAGGAGGGGGGCAGGCGGCAGTCCCACTGGTGGGGAGCGGGGCAGAGAAGAAGGGAGAGTTTGGCGGGGGCGCAAAACGGGAGGTCAAAATTTCTCCTCCTCTGCTATCACTGCTCCCTCTTGCTCAGCTGGTGCACGAGAATGGGGACCCTGGAGGGTTGGGCCGAGCGCAGTTGGGGGGACTGGGATCCGGGGCCGCGGACTGGCTGGGGAGGCTCCGCCGGCCGCACCGGGCTGCCGGCCCCGAGGCTCCCTGCATCTGCCGCAGGGGCTGGCTGGCGTCTGGAACGTGCGGCTCGGCCCAGCTCAGCCCTTTGGGCGCCCCCGAGCTCGCCTGCCTCGCCCGAGAAGAGCGTTCCGTGACCCGAAGCATCGGCGCCGCTGGGCCGCAGCTCAGCCCACGCCGGGCACTGCGCAGGGTCCCAGCCACAGGAGGAGTCCGCCTCCGCCTCCACCACCCGTCCTGGCTTGCCGCTCCACTGCACCCAGGGCCTTGACCAGAGCCTCTTTTGCAGAGAGAGCCGGGTCCGCGACCGGATGAAGAAGTGGCGGGAGACCTGCCTGAAGCGGAGGCCGGCGCCAGCAGAGGGGCCGGGCCCCGTGGCCAAGCGCCGGCCTGGGCCACAGGGCCTGAAGGGCTTCCTCAGGGTGACCAAGCGCCCGAAGAAGGTGAGGGGCCCCTCCACCCGCAGGACAGGCGTCCCCCCGGCCGGCTGATGGCGTGCGGGCAGCGCAATGTCCGGCTCCCCAAGAAGTGGCGTGGGGGGCGGGGCGGCCCACGCAGGGGGGTCCGAGGAGCCTTTGCTGCGCCCTTCAAGCCGCCACACACAGGCGCTGACAGCAGGCGTTTCTGCGCTGGGGACGAGGAGGGAAGGGCAAAAGCAAGTCAGCTTCGGGCGTCCTGTGCTCAGCCTCCCTTTCCCCTAAAGATCTTTTGTCCTGCCTGCTGATAATTCCGCCCTGGGCACGGCCGAGCCATTCTGGCTGCATTGAACAGATGAAAACGAAGTGGAAGGGGTCTTTTATGGTATAATTTCCTTAAAGACATTTAATAGCGATCCTTCCAAGTGCAAATTTCCCAGAAAGAAACTGAGATAATATGGAGATAATCTCTGTCTCTCTTTCTCTCTGTCTCTCTCTCTCACACACACACACACAAAGAGGGAGGGAGAGAACTAGAGCTTGTTCAATAAAATCGATGGGTGGAAATTCAGGGCAAAGAAGAAGGCATTTTCTTGTGCTAACTGGGATTTAAATTAGGGGAGTCAGTGCTATAGAATTTTGCATTGTCACTTAGAATATGTCACTCATGTCCATTGTTGTGAGCCGCCCTGAGGCTTCGGCGAATGGGGCGGCATAGAAGCTTCCTAAATAAATAAATTGATGGCCGTTAGCCACAGCAGCTACAAATGGAGCCTCCACGTTTAGTGGCAGTGTACCAGTTTTTCAGCTGCTGGGAATATGCACGCCAGGGAGCAGAGCATTTCTGGGCCACCGTTGCAGGAAGGAGCATCTCTGCAGGCTGCATGGGGGGTGATGGGGGGAGGGTGTCCCCTCTGCCTGGCAAGGGAAGACTGCAGGGGTCCGGTCACCGGCCCATGCAGGGCCTCGTTTATGCTAGCGTCTGAATGGGCAAAGGGGCTTCGGGGTGGGCGCTGGTGAGCTTGGATCGTCTCTCTGCGGAGGCGGGACCCTGGCTTTGATTTCCCCATCTGTCCAAGGGGGCGAGGGCTGGAGGGGGGCCTGCTCTCAGGTGTGCTGCAGGGCCAGAAACGGCGGGGAGACAGACACCCGCCTTGTGCTGCCACGCACTGCAAGAAGGCCTTGTTGTGAGGGCGGCCGGCCAGATGTCCTTCCCACTTCCTCCCTGCAGGTACCCAGCGACCGGACACCCAGCAAGAAGCAGAGAGGCCCCGGCAGCAGTCGGAAACAGCAGTGGGAACCAGAGCGCTCTCCTGTGAGGCCTGCAGCCCTTGGCCTCCCTCCCGGGCCCCTGGGCCCCCCCACGTGCCAAGAGAGGAACCTGCCGGAATGATGCACCGGGGCACCTGTGGGAACACACCAGGGCTGAGCCGAGCCCGTGAGCCATGGTCCCCGCAGGCCCTGTGTGGCTGAGCAAGACGCTACTGTGTGGGATGCTGCAACGGGGGGAGATGCGTTTCCACCGGGGAAGATGGGCCTTTAGGCTTTGACTGAGGCCTGCCCAGTACCATCCGATTTGGATGCTGTTTACTTCCCCCCTCAGTGACTCCCCAAATTCACCTCCAGCTTTGCTAATATAAAAATGACTGTGCTTCTCTTTAGCTTCTTCTCCACTTATCAAAGAGCCTGTAGATTTTGCCTCAGGTTGAAGAAAAGAGCAGTGAAAAATCAGAATTTATCCATCTTTAAAAGATGGGGGAATCGGCCCTTCTCCCAACAGGTTTAGCCTGAAGCCTTCCAGCACCAGATTCAGCAATGCTCGTCTTATGCTCTCTTCGCACGCTCTGCCTTGCTGCTCTGAACCGCGCAGACTTCATAAATTCAATTCTTCTGCAATCATTTGCACAACATTCGGCCTGGAAATCTTAAAAGTTTGCTCAAAGTGTTTATTAAGCTGGGCTTAATAAAGGTATTGTGTGTTTCTTTTGCAACAACAGGGCTGACTTTGTTTTATAGGTCGACATGGAGCAGCCTTCCCCAGCTGGGTGCCCCCAGGTGCGTTGGGACTACGACTGGCGTAATCCCGCAGCCAGCTGTGGGGAAGGCTGGCGGCAGAGACTTCTGGCTGGCCGTAACTGGCTCCCCCGTGGCTCTTGCCGCTTGCCTGGGGGCCTTGTGGCTGCGGCACCCGGGACTTGGGACCATCCCGACAGGGGAGGAAAGGGGCTGCGCCAGCCAAGTCTCTCCCGCTCCACTCCCAGAGAAGAGGGCTTGCCGTCCGCTGCAGCTGGGCTTGGATGAGGGTGCAGCCAGAAGCGCCGGGGCTTTGTGGGCTGGACACCCCACGGAAGCAGGGAAGCAGGACTGCACCCTCCAGAAGCCTTGCCCCATGGCAGTGGGCCGCAGGGTCCCTTTGCATGGTGGACAAACAGGCTGCACCCATCCTGACCTGGATCCCGGAGCTGCCGCGTGCCCGGCGGATGCAGCAGGGGCCTCTGCCTGCCCGTTGCAGCGGGAGTCTTCCCACATGTCCAGGCCGAGATGTGAGTGGGAGCCGCGGGGGCAGCTGGCTGGGAAGGGGCAACAGCGGATGCCCTCTATGGCACGTGTGATTCTGCCTCGCTGGAGGGGGTGAGGCTTTCGTTTAAAAGCCCACTCTGCTGGACCCCGCAAGCCCCGAGCGCCCTGAATCGGGAAGGCCTCGCTTCCGAGTGCCTGTCGGGTGTGCCACGGCTCTTCCCATGTTCTTCTGGATTGTGCTGTGGGGCAAGTTTGTGGGGCCACAGAATGATACAAATGCAACACAGTAGAGCTGGGATGGGGAGCCACTGGTGGCCCCACCGCTCGGCCTGCCCTGGCCCCAGAGGCCGGTGGGGAGTGCATCTCTCCCTCAGCCAAACAGTCACAATCGGTGCAATGGGGAACTGGCGGAGCTGGTGGGGTGCCCCACTGGCTAGAAGCGCGGGGTCCAGCCACAGCTGCCAAGGGCCACCAGGAGCCTGGGAAGAGCTGCCCATTCTCCCCCACAGGCGGGGACCCCCGAGTGACCTGGCCTGGGCCTCGGAGGCCCAAACAGCCCTGGAGAGACGAAACTCTCTTGCTCGGAGGCTGCTGGTCTTTGAACAGATCGCCTTGTGCCCAGGCTCTCCCCCCGCCCCAAAGGTGCTTCCTTGCAACCTGAATCCTTCCATTTGGGGGCTATTTAAAGTACCCCCCCCCATAAGCATGAAGGGGCCTGTTTGACTTGAAGGCATTTTGAAAGCATTTTGAAAGCCGATGATCTCCTTCTCCAGGGCTGGCTGCCATTTTCAGGGAGAGTGGCTCTATTCCGGCCCGGCTTCTCTTGCGCTTGTGTGTCCCACTAAGTGGTTACCGCAGGCCCTTCCGCGAGGTGGGCCCTGGCTCGGCTCGGTCTGGTGCCAGGGAGGCTGGGGGCAGCATTGGTCCTGTGGGGCAGGAAGGCCCCTGGGGCGCCACCTCTTCTCCAGCGGGGCTCCTGCCCCTTCTGAACACGGCGCTGCAGGAGGAAGTTCCGCCGGGGGCATTTCCCCTCTGCGGGCGCTGAGGAACGGGCCAGCACGGCTGGGTAGTGTGAGAGTCTGGCGTGGGGCTGGAGGAGGAGTCGGGCATTCTGTGCCAGCAAGGGGGCCCTTGTGGTGGCTGGGCCGCGGGGGGCTCTCTCTGCCCCCCAGCAGGAGGGTCAGTGAGCCTGCTAGGATCAAAGGGGCAGCTCTCCCAGGGGAGGGGGCAACAGCCCCTGCTGGCCAGACAAGGGCTCTACCCGCGCCTCTTCTGAAGATCCTTGGCAACGCCACAGAGGGGCCGCCGAGGGGGACCGGGCAGGGCACCGGGCCAAAACGATTCGACCTGCAACTCCCCACGGCCCCAGCCAGCGCGGTGACCGGGAGGGATGGTGGGAGACACAGGCCCGGACCGCGTTTGGGCGTCGCTGAATGCCGCCTTCCCCCAACCTGGCGCCCTCCTGTGCGTCGGACGGCAGCTCCCGGCGCCGCAGTCGCGCCCACGGCAGGGCGCCAGGCGGGCCTCTCGGCGCAGCGAGGCTGCCGGGCCCACCCCGCCAAGGCTCGGCGCGGCCCGC
>NW_025336455.1:1927560-1952073 GCF_004798865.1 Varanus komodoensis
ATGTTTTATTGTGTGAGCCGCCTGGGGGGGCACTTTGGCAGTTGCAGGCAGCATATAAATATGGGAATGAATGGACGTTATACCCAGGTTTGCACGTTGGCATGCCCCAGCCTTTTTTTAAAAAATGGTAAAAAGATTCTGCAGCGGAGCTCTGGTGAGCGTTTGTCCTTCAAGGAGACCTGACTGTTGGGGCGTGTGCCTGGTGACTCAGGAGCCCGTCTTTGGGTCTTGGAGTGGATGCCTTGCTGTGCCGTGCCTTCCCGGGGGCTGTTCCGCACCCCATCCCTGGGGCAGACGCGCGCCCCTTCCTTGCCACGTTTGGCCACGAGGAACGGATCCAGGCTGGCTCAGCTCGCAGGGTGCAGACAAACAGGCCCTTCGCTCGGGGATGGTGTTTCCCTGGCGCCCGTTGCCATGGAGACGGAGCTGCTTCCCCGGGAGGGTGGCCAGGCGGCTGCGGCCGAATGCAGGGGGCGCTGGAGGCCTGTGCGTGTGTCGGGGAGAGAGCGGGCCTTGGACCGGACTCACCGGCACGTCCTCCGTCCCTCCTTTGGACCTCGGCCCTCGCTCAGCTTTGGGGGCCAGCCAGGGACTGACCGCAGCGCTGCCTTTGGCAGGGAAGGGGGCCCCGCGGTCTCCCTCCGCAGCGTTCCCTGGCTGGGAACGGGCCGGAGGGCTGCTGGCTGCGGCAGGAGGCCGAGCGGATCGGCACTGCCAGGAAGAGGCCGTAATTGCAGGCAGAAGCACCGGAGCGGGGAGCCCTGGCGCCGGCTGCGCCAAGACGTGGGCCCTCCAGGGAGGGGGGGGGAGGCCAGCGGGCGCAAGGTCGTGGTTCCCGAGTTGATGGGAACGTCGGCTCCTTGTTTCTGGCCAGTCTAAACACACTCCAACCATCAAAATCATGCCAGGAGCCCTCGTTTCTCTAACCCCAACCCTACCCTGGTGCACACCCCTAATATGGGGCTACAGTTCCATTGAAAAGAGGGCAATTTTGAAAAAGCCCTCTTTGAGTAGCTTTTTCCTGGCAGCTCATCATTTCTGCCCCTTCTAAACGCATTCCAACCCTCAGAATCATGCCTGGACCCCTCGTTTTCCTAACCCTACCCTGGTGCACACCCCTAACCCTAATACAGGGCAAAAGTTCCATTGAAATGAGGGATTTTGAAAAAGCCTTCCTTGAGTAGGTTTTCCTGCGCTGCTCATCATTTCTGCCCCTTCTAAACACATTCCAACCATCAAAATCAGGCCAGGACTCCTCTTTTGCCCAACCCTAACCCTACCTGGTGCACACCCCTAACCCTAATATAGGAGTGAAATATCATTAAACGGGGCGATTCCAGGGCGCCGTGTGTGCAGGTCCCCGGCAGGGCTGCAGCCGAGCATCTCCCAGGCGTGGGGTGGGCGCAGGAGGGCCCTGCCTTGTGCTGAAGGGGGCAGTGCTCGGCTGATTCCATCTGCCTGATTCACAGTCAAAACACAAGTGCTCCATCTTTTGGAAATACCCAGACGGCCTTCCTGTGCTGAATGGGGAAGACAACACTCCTTGAAGGGGGGGGGGCATTGTGGAGGCTCATGGGGCTGTTTGGGCTGGGACAATGGGGAATGGGCCAGAAATCTTTGGCCGTGCTCCTCCGATTTGCATCGTCCACATTCGGCTCCCCCAGTGCTGTTAGCTACCAAGGCAGAAGCGCCTGTCCCCAGGCAGTCAGAATCATTTCGTCCTCAGCCTCCCCCCCACCCTGGTGGCCCCTGCACCTTTCCAGTTTTCCGCAAGATGCCCACTAAGGGGGTGTCCTCCGAGGGGGAGCCCCACTTGGTGCACAGGTGGCCCAGGTGCCTTAGCTTCCCTAGGTGGGGTTGAAGCCCTGGAGGGCTACTGCCAGCCAGTGTTGGCCCTACTGGGCTAGGTGGACCAAGCACGTGAAGGCAGCAGCTCCTCGCCTTCCTCGCTGCTGAAGTGGGGTGCGCCTGCCAGTGCCCGTGCCCCTTCCCCCACGCCCCCCGAAGAAGGAGGCCTGCCTGGGGAGGGCAGCCGACCTCTGGGGTGCCTCAGCTCCCTGCCCGGGACAGGGCCAGCCGCGGAGGGAGGGGTCCTCCACAGGAAGAGCCGTGCTGGACCAGCGAGGGGCCCGCGGCAAGGGCTCGCGCAGGAGCATGGGGCGGGGGACGTGTGCCCCTGCTCGTGTCCTCCGTGCCCTGCAGCGCAGCACAGCATCTGCGTCGCCCGTGTCGCCCGTACTCCGCAGATGTCCGAAGCGACACGGCCTCGCCTTGCGGGGGCGCTGCTGCGCTGCTTGGGCCACCGGAGCCGCCCTGTTGCAGACCCTCTCCAACCCCGCAGTGGCCCTTTCAGATGCAGGGATGGGGGCTGCCCAGGACGCGCAGCTCAGGCACCCCCCGAATGCAGGCCCGGGGCGCATCCCCCCAGCCCCCTTCCGAGTGCTGCCCGGCACGGCGTTTGCCCTGTCCGCAGCAGCCACGCCGCAAGTCCCCTGCGGCAGCCCCAAGGCAGCCAGTCCCCGCTAGCGCGGGTCCCCCCACGTGTCTCCTTGTGAGTTGGGATGGGTGCCGCAGCATGCGCTGCCCCAGCTGGGTGCTGAAGGCCGCCTCCTGCCCCCCGCAGGTCAGCCGGGGCTGCCAGGCGCTGTGCACGGAGCCGGCAAGGGGGGCCCAGAGGACTCTGAAGCACGAGGACGTCTGGAAGGAGCCGACTGAATTGGACAGTACGTGGCAGGTGCCGCCCCCGCGCCCCCCTCCTCACAGCCCTCTTGGCTGGCTGAAATGCTTGGCAAGCTCCAGGCAACCCCTTGTACACCCCCCCCCATAAACCCGACTGCTTGTTTGCTTATATCCCACTTCTCGTCCTTCCGAGGAACCCAGCTAAGCCAGCTTCATTCTCCTCCTCGCAGGCTCGTCAGGCCAAGAGTCTGCCGGCCCAAGTGCCCCAGCTGCTCCATGACTGAGCGGGGCTGGAACCCGGGTCGCCTGAGCCCCGCCTTGCCTCTTGCCCCCCCCCCCCCCGGCTCCCAAGTCGTGCAAGAACCGTGGTAGAATCGCCTGTCGACCAAGCGGGGCTGGCTTGGGCAGGAGCCGCTGCAACCACATTCGGACAGCGTTCCCCAACCCAGGGCCCCCCACAAGGGTTGGACGACCCCTCCCAGCCTCCCCCACCACTTGCGCTGCCGGGGGGCGGCTGGAAGGGGTCGTCCGGTCCGTCTGGGGGCCCAGGCTGGGGAAGTCCGGGCCGGGTGTTTGTGTCCAAATGCTGGGGGTGCAGTTCCGCAGGGAAGCCCTTGGCTGCGTCTGTTCGGCCAGGGGCGCGATCTGGGTCCCCCGAGGCGGGGCTGCTCGGCTCCAGCTCTCCCCAGACTCCCCCCGGATCGTCAGCCTCAGGGGCCACAATAATTTGGCTGCCGGGCCCGGCCGAATCACGGGTGCTGCGGGCAGCTGCTTGCTGGAAGAGGTGCCTGAAGAGGCCTTGTGGAGGCCGGACCGCCCCTCTTGTGGGGGCTTCCCACTAGCCCCACGGGCCCCCCAGCGGCAAACGGGGAGTGGCGGTGCAGGGGGGCGGTGGGGCCGGTGCATGCCTCAGTCTTCCGGGTTGTGTTCTGGCAGGCAGCTCCGACAGTGATGGAGGCAGCAGCACAGAGGAGGAGGAGGAGGAGGAGGAGGAGGAGGAGGACAGCCTCGCCTGGGCCGGCTTGGGGGATGCCACCACCCCACTCACCGAGTTCCGGTCCCTCAAGCAAGAGGCTGCCACAAAGATGATCCTTGCAGAGAAAGAGTCGCCCAGCGGGAAGGTCTGCCTCAGTGGTTCACGCTGCCCTTTTCTGGGGCATGCGCAGAGGGCTGGGCCGGTGGCGGGGTTCTTGCAACAGGACAAGCCCTGGCACCAGGCAGGGGGGGCAGGAAACACGTCCCAGGCAGAGGGCTGTGCGCTCGTCGTGAGACCCCTGCAGTAGCTTCAGCGTGGGGGGCCGCGGGCCGTGCGAACCAGGGCCACGCGGTGTGGCCGATGTGCTCAGACGGCGACTGGGGAGCTCCGGGCTCAGGTCCCACCTGGTGGAGCGTGGCCCTTCCTCCCTGGTCTGCACATCATCATAGCAGCTCACGGTGTATTTATTCCGAGGGTGCGTTCTTGCTGGGCCAAGGCCTGAGTGCGGCCACACGAGCCCCTGGGCCGGCCGCCTCCCTCGGCCTGGCGCCGGTCGTGGGGCACGTGGGCACCTCCGCTTTGCCCTTGCCCAGCCGGGGCGCCAACAAGCCGCAGTGTGCCGAACGCGGGCCCGGACACGCAGCCACAGGCCCTGCTCTCCAGGACGGTGCCAAGTCTCCCAGCAGTCCGAGGACAGGAAAGGGCAGCCGTACAGGAGGGGTGGCCGCTCGCCATCAAAGGCGCCTGCCCATGGAGGGCCCCCCCCCCACACTCCCTCCACAGCCCAGGCTTGCTTTTGTCCCAGACTGTCAAGGAGTGCATCTGGTGGGGGGGCCGCAATGGGGGGAGTCAGCTCAGCCCCACCTGGTCCCCTTTGATGTTCCCCCTGGCCGCCTCCAGCCCTGCTTGCGTGCGTGTGGGGGGGGGGGCCTGGCATGTGGACTTGGAGGAGATTTGTCCCTTATGGCCGGGGCGGGCAGGAAACACGTCCCCAGACGTTTTGGACTTCAGCTCCCAGCATCCCTGGCTCTGTGGCACGCTGGCCAGGGCTCCTGGGGCTGAAGTGCAGACCCCGGAGATCTGCTTTCGGTAAAACTGCTCGCTTCAGAATTTGGCCCCGCAGACGCCCTTCCCGCCAGACCCCTCATGCCCCTTTCTTCTGGGTTCCGGATGCATGCAGCTGGGCGACAGGCGCAGCAGCCGTGGGGGACGGGTCGGGACGCATGGGCGCGCAGGACCAGCGCCAGGGGCCCCCGCCCCGCCGTGCCTGCCCCTTTGCCGGGGCGCCTCGCTCACCGGGCTGCCCCTCTGCCCTCCCTGCCTCCCGGCCCCGCTGCAGCCCGCAGAGTCGCCACTGCTTTCAGTGATGTCCCACCTGCTTGCGTTCCTGGAGCGCTACTCCCAGGTGCAGCAGCTGGAGGAGAAGGCGGGCGAGTATCGCTCCCGCCTGCGCAGGGAGGAGAGCCGGCGCCGCAAGCAGCTGCGCGGGCTGAAGAAGGCCTTCAGGCAGCGGGTGAGGGACAAGCTCGGCGTGATCCAGAGCCTGGAGGGCATCATCTCCGAGCAGCAGGGCCTCCTGGACAGGATCCGCGAAGGTAGGCCTCCTCCTCCCCTCCGGGGCAACTGGGTCCGGGCGGGCGTCCCGTGGCTTGCAGGGCGGCCCCCCTTTCCACCTGCAAGGCGCGTCTCCGTTTCCTTGTGGAGTTTCCTTCACGGCTCTCTTGGCAAACCGGACAAGCCATGCAGGTCCAGAGCTGAGGTGAGAAAAGGCTGGCAGGAGCTCCTGAGCCGTCGGATGGAGCAGGCGAAACTTCTTCAAGAGCTGCGCTGCCGCAGCGAAGACTTGCCGGCCAGGGCAGCTCCGCAGGTTGCAAGAGACCCAGCGAGATTTGCAAGAGCTGAAACTGCCGAATCGACTCCAGTTCTTTGCAAGAGCAAGCGCATCAAAATCGATCTGTGCCTGCCGGGCCCCACAGCACATGGGCAACTCCGCTTACCGGTCACGACAGGGCTCTGGCCTGCGGTCCCAGGGAAGCCTGGCGTGCAGTCCGGTGGCCCCCTTGGCTGCTGCCGCTGCAGTGCCCGGCATTCCCGATGGCCTGGGCCAACTCGGGGCTCCATGCAGAAGGAAGCCCACCCGGACATCCGGAAGCATGGCAGCAGACAGTCCTGCCCCTTAGTGCACAGGGCTACTTGGAGGAGGCTGGGGCCACCTTCCCCAGACCCCCATATGGGCCGCATGTCATGGGACCCCCGCGGTGCGAGGTGAGTGTGTGGCTGGCTTTCAGCAGCCAACAAGAAAGCCCGGGGGTGGGGGGGCAGGTCCGGCTCCTCCTTCCAGGCCCAGTCACCCCCTGCCACCCCGCCTTCCGTGGAGCTGCCCAGGGCCTGGCAGGGACGAGAGGCCGGGGGGGGGGCAGAGCGGTCCTCTCCCCTGCCCCATCAGGAGGTTTCCAGGCACGGTCACGTCCTCAGGCGTGGATTCTGGCCACCCGGAGGCAGCAAGGGCTGCTCGCCAGCCCCGTGCCTGACCCCGGCTCTCCCCCGGCCAGGGGCGAAGCTGCCCTCCCCCTGCCTGCTGCACCCGGGGGCCACGGCGGGCGTGCACCAGCTGGTGGAGTCCCTCAGCGCCCTGCAGGGCGAGCGGAGTCGGCTGGCCGAGGAGGTGACCGGCCTGCGGCAGCGGGCGGAAGAGCAGGAGCGTGAGGCGCAGCGGCTGGCCAGGGGCTTCCACCATCAGGTGAGCCGGGGGCGGGGGGCTGTGCGCCCCCGCTGCCCTCGGGAGGAGTTGGACTACAAGTCCCGCCACTGGCTGGGGATGATGGGAATGGCAGCTCAGCACGTCGGAAAGGCACCGGGCCGAGGAAGTCTGGCTTATCGTGGGCTCCATGGATCTGTCGGGAGCTTCCTAGCAGCCGCCTCGAGCCTGCAGGGAGGGGTGGGACACACACGGCTCCAGCGCTCCGGCCGGCCGGCCGGCTGCAGGCACGCGCCCGAGAGCAAACCCAGGAATGGCGGCCGGCACGCGTGGCCGGGGAATCGGGCGCACGTGGTCCCGAGGCATGGAGCAAATTGCGCTTGGTTTACTCCGCTGCTCCTCACGCGGGGAGGGGGGATGCAGACTGGGCCCGTCTCTGAGTGTGGGGCTGGTGCCGCCCCCAGCCCCCCGCTGCACAGCTGCTGCTCCGGGGCTGCCCGTCCTCCAGCCCATGTCCCCCCGGGAGGCAGCTGCGCTCCCTTGTCCGCTAGACCTCTTGGAACGGAGTGGGAGGCGGTCTGAGGGGGCCGAGCTGCCCGTCGGCGCTGGAGCCCCAGCTCCCTGCAGAGCCCCCAGGTGCGTTCCCTGGCCCTCCCAGGTGGGGCCCAGACCCGAGTGCCTGACTGGTGAAAGGCACCCGCAGATGCTCTGAATGCCAGTTCATCCGTCTGCGGCAGCCCACATCCCCTCTCCCCACTGATTGCATTGTAAGCCTCTCGGGACAGGGACCGGCCTTTCTCCCCACCGAACGGATGGCAGCCCCCTGGGATTCCCAGTGCTCAGCTAGTGAACGGGGGGGGGGGCTGCCGGAGGGCGCAGGATGAAGGAGGCGAGCTCATGTGTCCAGCGCAGGGCGGCCCAGCCTGGCCCCCCTGATGTGGGGGTCAGCTTTGAGAGAGGCCGACGTCCCCTGTGCTGCTTTCCCGGCAGATCCAAGCTCTGACGCAGCAGATCCGAGAGCGCGAGGAGGAGCTGGCGCGGCTTCGCATCGGGACGGTGAGGAGCGCCTGGTGCCGCCTGCACCCCGGAGGGGGAGGAGGTGACGGGGCAGGGTCTCTTCTCTGCACGCACGGGGGCCGTGGAGGATGCTGCCGGGGGTGCTTGCAAGCCGGGTGATCCAGGCACTGGCCGGCCGCTGGGGCCTCCTCCCCGTCCCCCAGGGGGCTCGCCGCCCGCCCCGAGCCGGCTGGAGAGCGTGGCAAGCAGTGGGCTCCTTCCTGGCCCCAGGGAGTGACGGACTCCGAGAAGCGGATCCACATCCTGACCGCGGAGAACGAGGCGCTGAAGCAGAGCCTGAGGATGGCCCAGGGCCTCCTGCAGCAGCTGGCCGCGGCGTCCGCTCCGCCCCCAGCCCCGCTGGCCCAGGTGAGTGGGCGGGGGCAGCCTGGACCTGCCCCTGCTTTGCGGGGGGCGTGGGTGGCCAGCTGGGAGAATCCGCCTGGGAGAATTGAGGCCAAGCGCGGCCCACCGGACCGAGCCACGGGCTTCGGCGGAGGCGCTCCGTCATTCGGGGCCCCCGGCGTCCCCAGATCGTGAGCACCCCTTTGGGTTCGCCGGAGTCCTCCGCCAGACGTGGGGCAGGACTCTGGTGCGGTCCTGAAGCCACTCCGTCCCGAGGGACTTGCGTGTGGCCAAACGGGGCGCCGTGTCGCCCGTTGCGCGTTTCTTGTGTGGCTCCGAGCGCAACAGGCGGGGGGGAGATCCGTCCTTCGCTGTCCCGCCGCAGCCAGCACCGAAGTGAGTCCTAGTAGCAAGCCTCCCCTCGCTGCCCCCGAGGGCCTTGTAAAGCTCTGCGCAGTGCACCAGCGTGGGGCAGATTCCCGGGGCAGGTCAGGCGCGGGAGGGAGCAGCCGACCCTTCCCTCCCGGCGAGGCAGGGCTCCCGCAGGGGCTCTGGGGAGCAGGAGACCCCCGTGCCGGGTGGGTCCCCAGCCTGGCCTGACAGTGGGCCTTGTCAGGTGCTGAGCAGGTTTTCCAGCGCCAGTGGAAACCAGGAAGAAAAGTGGAGGCGGAACGGGGCTGGAGCAGAGGTTTTGTGGAAGGCGAAAAAGGAGGGCCAGTAGAAGCCACGCGGGCTGGTGCCGCCTCGTGGTTTGGGGTGTGTAGCCCCCTCAGTGGGGGAAATCGGGGCCTCCGCAGGGCTGGGGCGCCAGCGACGCTCTGGTCACGGCTGTGCAAATCCTGTGGGCAAGTTGTTTATTTTTAATTTTATTCATTAAAAGCTTGTGGCGAATGGCTCCAGTCCCCTCGGCACTTGGGGGCAGTTGCTGCCTTTCCATCCGGCCCACCTCACAGGGATGTTGTGGGGCTGAGAGGGAGGGTGGGGCGTGCCTCCTTGGGCAGGGGGGGCAGGCAGTCGGCACCACACGCCGCTGGGCAGGCCTGGAGTCGCGCCGGGTGCTCTTGCCGCTCAGGAGAACGAGGCGCTCCGTGCGCAGGTGCAGCGGCTGGAGGGGCGCCTGCGGCAGGAGGTGGATGAGCTGAGGGGCCTGGAGGCGCAGGCGGAGCGGCTGCAGGGGCGCAAGGAGGAGGCGGCCGGCCAGCTGGCCGAGCGGCTGCGGGGGCTCCAGCGCTCCCTGGACACCCAGGAGAGCCAGCCCCCCAGAGTGCAGGTGAGTCCCTGCGGACCCCCTCCTGGCCAGCCAGGGCGGCCCCTCTTTTCCCCTCCCAGCAGCCGCCAGCCAGGGGCTGTTCCTGGGGCCAAAAGGTGGGGTGGAATTTCTTTCCCAGGAAAAACAGCCCCTGGGAGGATTCGGAGAGGCTCTGACCTCTGCCAGCTGCTCCGGCCCCAGTTCCGGTCACCCCCCCAACCTGCTCATTGCTGGAGAAGGCTGTGGGGCAGGGCCCTGATCCAGCCTGGGAAGGGGCTGCCAGGACCAGAGCCTCCCCCCCTCCACACACCCACACACACACACAGTGGAGCTGCATTTTGGCCCCTGCTGGCTTTGGCTGGAAGAAAAGTCCCACCTGCCTGGGCCATTTGGAGGAGAATGGAGGGGCCCTGCGGTCAGTAGTGGGGAGCAGCCCCCTCCCCGACCGCTTCTCTCTCTCATTCCTTGAGCACTTCATTTGTATATCGCTCAATAACCAAGGGGCTTTTAAGAAAAGCTCAAAATCACACAAACGAACAAGAATGAACACAAAGCAATTCAACCACAGGGACTGCCATTGAATCAGCACAGAAGCATAGTGTGGGGGGCGGCACAGGATAAAATGCAGTACTAGAAATAATGTTGAAAAGTTAAAATGCTGGAAAATATAAGGGCCTTCCCTCGGCGCCAGGAAGGATGCAAAGCAGGCGCCAGGTGCCTCTGGGGTGCTCCTTCCACAGTGGGGGTCCCACCACCCAAGAGGCCCCCCGGTAGCCACCCCCCTCAGTGCCTTTGACCACCGGGCTTGTTTGGCGGGCTCGTCCCCCACAGTACATCGCCAGGACGGTGGAGGTGGACTCCGCGCACACCCTGCAAGCCCTGGCGGCTGTGGAGGAGCGGAACCGGGTCCTCGCGGAGCAGCTCTCCCGCCAGGCCGAGCGCTGCCGGCAGCTGACCGAGCAGCTGCGCAGCTCCGAAGAGGTGGCCGCTGGCCTGCGGCACAAGGTGAGGCGCCCGGGCCCGAGGCGGGTCGCACCGGCTCTGCCGGGCGGAGTGGGGGGCCTCCTTCAGCCCAGGGGCTGAGGTAGCCCTGGGCAAGCACCTCGGGGGCTACTGTCTGAGCGGGGACCTGCGTGTCCCGCTGGGGCACGTGCCCCCTGCCGCATGGGTCCAGGCCCCTTCGCGCCTCCCATGCCCTCCTGCACTCGCGCGCTCAGGTGTGCCGGCTGCCCTTCCCGAAAAGGCCCGCACTGCAGGAAGAGTTTTCAATCCCTGCACGGACCCCGGTGGCTCTTGGGATGCCCGACTGCAGGGGAGGAGCGGCCACTTGGGGGGCACCGCCTTGGGGAGGGGAAGGGTGAGCCCGTCCTCCGTGTCCCCTCCCCCTAAGAAAACGCCCGCCTGCACTTTGGGACGCCTCCCCGGCGCCTGCTCTGCCCCGGAGCCCCCTCAGTGCGGCCTTTCCCTCTCCCGGCAGATTTCCGCCTACGAGGCCGAGATCGCGGGGCTGCGGCAGGAGCTGCTGGCCGAGATCAGCCAGCTGGAGGCCCGGAAGGAGGAGGCCATCCGGGAGGCGGCCCAGTGCTCCCAGCAGCACCTCCAGCACCTGCGGGAGCAGCTGGCCGGTATGGGGGGGGCAGGCAACGGGCTGGGAGCCCCCAGAGCGGGCCATGCGGGGCTCTCCCCGCACGGCTGGCCCGTCCTGTCCGGCGTCGGGCACACCCCACATGCGAAGAGGGCCAGGGCGCCGAGGTGCAGGCAGGGCCTCCCCTTCAACCCCCGCAGGGTTTTTGTGAGGCCCATGCACTCCGCCTGGGAGGAGGGGCGGGCGGTTGGACGGACGGACGGACGGACGGACAGCGAGCCCACCGGCCCCTCCGCGCCTCCCACCAGGTGTGCAGCAGCGCCTGGGTGCCGTGCAGCCTCTCCTCCGGGGCGTGAGGTCCGACTACGCCAGCCTGCACAGGGAGGTGCGCAGCTTCGCCGACTGCTGCAACGCGGCGCTCGGGGAGGCCAGGAGGCAGGTGAGGCCGCGGGGGCGCTTCCCCACACCGCCAGCCGAGCGGAACGGGGGGTGCAGGGACAACGTGGGGGGGCGGGGGGGGGGGGGGCGGGGGGAGCCTGTCCGTGGCCACTGGGCCGGGTGGCGCTGCCTCGCCTCCCGTGTCGGGCGCCACACGCCTGCGGGCAGCAGTTTTGGGGCCCGGACCAGGCAGGCAGGCGCTGTGGCCTCGTCCGTCTTAGTGCCGGGCAGTGGCCCAGCGGGAGCGGGATCCGCACTCCAGCTGCGATGCCGGCGCTTTGCCGGTGGTGAGGAGCGGGCCGCGGGGGCAAGCCGGCAGTGGCCGGGGTGGCCAGGTGTCTGGCACAGGTGCACGACAGCAGGTGCGCAATGCGCTTCGGCTGTGTGCAGCCGCCTGCCGGGGAGAGAACTGGCTGCAGGCCCCGGGAGTCCCCAGGAGGACCCCGAGCGGTCCGTCCGTGGGGGGCTTGGGACTGGGCGGCGGCTCCCCGGCCCTCCCCCACGCAGCCTGGTGCCTCCCCAGATGTGCTCGGCCCTCGGCGAGGTGTCCCAGGCCAACCAGTCCTTGCGGGAGCGCTGCCAGCGGGAGGCGCAGCTTCGCAAGAAATACCAGGACCAGCTGCTGGAGCTGAAAGGTACGCTGGGCCCCTTCCTGGTTGTCCCCCGCCCTGCTTCCCTTCCCAGGACCGGCAGCCTTCCTCCCATGACTCCCTTTATGGCCACACCTCCCGGGCTGCTATGCATAAAAGCAGATAAGCCAGAAAGCACAAGCAAACCAGTCAGATGTCATCCAATGGACCCCCGTTTGCAGCCGGTTTGCTCTGGCAGAATTGCGTCGGCTCAGGGCTCACGGCGCAGCCAGCGTCTCTGGCCAGAGGGGGCTGCTATGGGGCCACAGCTCTGTTCCAGGGACCCCCGGGCAGGCCGATGCCACGTCCTTAGGATGACGACGTGAACCCTCCCCACCAAACGGGTTTAGTAGCCAAAGGCGAGCAAACTGCAAGATACACACGTTCTTATGTGCAAGGCGGTGCCTCTCCTCCCCCAGTGGCTCTGTGCTACTGCCAGGCTCCCCCAGGACCTGCCGTCCTCCGAGCTCTAGCTGGCCCTCCCTGGACCGACCGGGCCTTGGTGCCCTGCAGCGACCCGGTGACCCCAGAGGTTCCCCCCAGAGCCCTTCTCTGGCTCAGGGGAAACACCCCCCCCCCCTTGGCCCCCCCGCTGCACACCCCAAAGCCCCCCCCTGGCTGGCGTTTCCGCTTCATCAGCCCCTCTCCTCTCCTCTCCTCTCCTCTCCTCTCCTCTCCTCTCCTCTCCTCTCCATTCATGAGCCTTAATCATTAAGTACCAGCCTGGTGTATATTGGCTGCTGTGTGTTTTCGGTCAACAGCACCCAGCCTCCATTGTGTGTTTGTGTATCTCCCTCTTTGTGCAGGTCCTTTGTGAAGCTAATGGGCCTCCATTACCCATTCAAAACCAAGCCATCCCCAGATGCTTTGCATGTCAAGGGGGACAGAGCCCACAAACTGGATCCAGCAGGTCTTGCCCTGGGAGCTTCAGGGAAGCTGCTGCACTGGCCCGTTGCCCATTCTAGGGCAAAGCACCCCACCTCCCTGCCCTGCCGCCCCAGCCCCTGGGAGTGCAGCCTCCAGGGTTTCTGGAAACAAGAGTACAGAAAAGAGGAAAAATGTAAAAGAGAAATGAGAGTATCAAGCACACAATTATATACATTCGCAACCTAGCAAATCACCCCCATTTCTTCTCTGTTTTTCTGTCAATCACTGTTGGAGCTTGCAGAAAAGATAACTGCGATTTTCTAAACCAATAATTTTTCCAATCACATCCAGTCAATTATAAGTCGTCAGCAATATTTTTACAAGTTTCATTTTGTTCTGCATTAATTAATCTGCATATGGTAAAATCTCCATTTATCATTCAATCATTTGCTTGCTCTCTTTTTATACAATTACTTAGTTGTGCTGTCAGTGCAGACTGCCAATTTATTTTTCCAGTCTTGATTGTTAGGCATTCTTCTATTTTCCATTTAAAAGCAACTGTAACTCTGGGTGCAGTGGTCGTTTACCTACATAACTCTGGCCTCTTCTTTGGGAAGTCTCTGGTACAGCATTCAAAATGAAAAGGTGATGGAAGACAACTAGAAGGGCTCTTCTGTTGCCAATTGGCTTCTAATTAGAACAGGAAATCCAATCAGGGGAGGATCCCAGGAGAGACCTGAGCTGATGATGCAGCAATAGGATTATTCCTTAGGATGATTACAAGTAACTGTTTGCAAGCAATTACTCCCATTTGATACTGAAACTCAACAAGTTGACAAGTGGTGATAATTCATTCCCCAGCGAGAAACTTTATGGAAGAAGGGGGGGCATTGAATTGAATTGAATTGAATTGAATTACGGCCAGTGCAGTGCTAAGGGAACACTGGCCTGCAGCTTGCATCAGCCCCAGCCAGAGCGGCCCCTGATGCGGGCCAGGCACCAGGCGAAGGGTTGATCCACTCAGGCCTGGGGCTTTCCACTCCCCATCCTGTCCTGCACCATGAGCCCAGCCCATCCATCAGCCTCGGAGCAGTGGGGAGGATGGTGCTCTGTGGGGTGGCCTGGCCTGGGGGCCAGGGGTGGCCTGGCCTGGGGGCCAGGAAGGCCTGGGGCAGTGCGTCTGGCTCTGAAAGGGTGGAAACGTGTACGTGGGAACACGTGCAGAGGGCTGCGCACCGCGGGCCCCCGGGCCCCCGCCTGGCCCCTGCGTGCGCGGAATGCTGCTTGCGGACGCCTGTGCAATGGCCGAGTGGAGCCCTGGCGTCTCCTCGCCGGGGCAAGCAGCACGGAGGGCTCACGTCTCTCAATCGGCTGCTTGGCTCGTGCACCCCAAGCGGGGGCGCTGGGGGGCACTCCCAGCGGGGAATTCTGCTGACCGGCAGTTTCCTCAGCTGCCCCAGTTTGGCTGCTTGTGGGACAACCGTTCCTGTAAAATACTTTGATTTGGCCCTCAGCCAGAAAAGCCCCGTGTACCTTGCATGAGATCAGCGAGACAAGATAATTGTGGCCTCAGACGATTGTCAGTGCACAGGACAAGGGAGCCGAGGGGGCAGAGATGAAACCAGGTGGAGTGGCTCTGCTCCCCCCACCCCCCCCACAGCCTTCTGAATTTCCAGAGTCGACTTGGGCAGTGCTGGAGGCAGCGAGAAACCTTGTGGGTGCCCCAGCGATCCAAGTCCTGGCTCATTGTTCTTCCACAAGGATTTGGAAGGGGAGTTAACACAGGACAGGGACGTCCCGTACAGAAAGCATTATTCCATACAGAACACTTCCCCATAGGCAAGGGCGATCCTCCAAGAGGAGGCCTTTAGTCACGTGTAAATGCGGCTCCCCAGGACCGGGCGAGAATGGGCCCCCTCGCAGGGTCAGCCATGTGGCGGCAGCCTCCCCGTTCCCAAGGCCTGCTGCAAAGGGGGCAGCCCATGGCCAGCACGCCTTGTAGCTGCCGACGGCCACCTCCCTCAGGAACTCCCCCCCCCCAAGCCGCCCTGCCTGGGCCTGTGGCCAGTTCCTGTGGCTGCAAATTCCACCTGGTGCCGCGCGAGGAGGCGCCTCCTCTCGTTCGTCCCGAATGGGCTTCCTGGGGGGACCTCGCTGGCGTCTCGCTTTCCTTTCTCCACGCCAGGCATGATTCTGAACTCCTCTGCTGGGTTGCTCTGGGCTCCCCCTTTTCTAAGCTACGTGGTTCCAGGGGCGGCAGGGGCGCCTCACAGGGGACTCGCCCAGCCCACGCGTCAGGCCTGCCGCCCTTCCCCGTGCCTTTTCCAGGCCATAATGTCCCTCCCAGGTGCTTTTAGAACTGCGCACAATACTCTCGAGTGTGGTCACACCATCGGTTTGTGCCAGGAAAGTGCGGCCTTGGCAGTTCTCTCGTCAATTCCTTTCCTGATCGTGCCCGGCGTGGAGTGCCCTCCTTCACGGTGGCTGTGCACTGGGCCGCGTTTTCATCACACTGCCCTTTCCCGCTCAGCCGCCACTCGCTGGCGGCCCACCAGCCTGGGCTTGAAGGTGCCCCGTGGGCATCGCTTCACTCCGCTCCGGGCTACCTGAGCGGCCAGTGGGCTCCCAGGGAGGGCCGGGGCGTCCCCTGCAGCAGCCAGGAGATGCAGACGTCGTGCCTGGGGCCCGGCAGGGAAGGCAGTGGCTGCGAGCGAGGCAGGAGCACCCCGGCTTGCGGGACTGGCCCCGGTGCTGTGGGGCGCCCGGGAAGCCTGGTGATGTGAGCAGGATTTGGGGACAGGGCTGCAGCCCCAGTGGGCCGGCTTGGAGGGCTGGTGCCCCGGGGGTCTTGCCCCGGGGGCCTGGGCAAGGTGCTCACGCGCTCCCGCCGGGCCCCCCCTTCCCGCAGGGAACATCCGGGTCCTGTGCCGCCTGAAGCCCCTGACCCAGGAGGACCAGCAGGAGGGGGCCGGCGCGGCGGTGGAGGCCGGCCCCGCGGATGACGGCTGCGTGAGGGCCTGCTACAAGGGCAAGGAGCGCACCTTCCGGCTGGACAAGGTCTTCCTGCCGCAGGCCACCCAGGAGGAGGTGAGCCCCCACGAGGCAGCGCGCGGGGGCCGCGGGGCCAGGCCTCTGCCCACAGGGCCCACCCCACGGCCCAGCAGCCGCAGCGGGGGGGGGCACAGCGGGCGAGGGGTTGGTGTGCTAAGCACAAGCCAGCGGGGGCTGGGATGGGGGGCAGGCCCCATGGCAGCTGCGCACCCCAGGCCGGGTGCTAGCCTGCGGGGGGTCAGGGAGGGGCTTCCGGAAGGGAAAGGCCCCAGGGATGCGAACCACCTGGCTTGCACCATCGCAGCTTGGCGGCACTCTGCCCATGCTGAGGGCGAGAGGGGGCAGGGAGGGAGGGTCCTGGAAAAGGCAATGGGGAGGAAACATGCAGAGGTGGGGGCAAGTTCCGGGGGGGGCGCCTTCCTGCCCCCAGGAGAGGGATGGCCTTGGGGCAGTGGCCCTCCAGCACCTGTGGCCCTCTGCTCCTCAGAGCTCTTTGTCCCACTGGGGGGCTGCACTCAGAGGCCGTCCTGGCAGCAGGCAGCCACCTGGGAAGGGCCAGGGCATCACGGGCCCTCCGGGGCCACGGGAACCACCAGAGCAGCGGGAAGGGCAGGGCAGGGCGCTTGGGGGTCTCGGTTTCTGGCGATTTCCGGGCCAGCCCAAGCAAAGGGCAGCTGCGCCAGGCGGGTACCTCCTGGCAGGGCTGGGGGCTCTTCCCTTTGTCTCTCCGCCCTCAGTGAGGTGCAGAGCCGGAGTCTTTGGGGCAGGGGGCGAACCAGCCACTCTCGGGCAAGAGCACGATCCGCCCCGGTGCAGCTGTGGAGATGCTGGGATGCCGGAGGGATGAGCCCGACTCTCCGCCTTCGGCCCCTTTTGGTTTTCCTTCCACTGCTCTCTTTGGCGGAGGACCTGTGGGGGGGGTCCTGCTGAATCTCCCCCTGCCAGCCAGCTTTCCGATCCAAAGTGCCCCGTACCCTTTCCTGCCAGGGCACGTGTGCACGCGTGTGGAGGGGTGCTCTGAGTTGGCAAATGGTGGGGGGGCTGCCCCCTCACTCCCCCCACCTCCCAGCTGCCCGCTCGGTCTCCCAGCTGCCCGCAGCGGCGTTTCCTCCGTGGCGGGGGAAGCGTTGCAGGAGCCGGCCTGAAGGGCAGTTTGCCGCAGGGTCCGGCGGAGCTGGTGGTCACTCTGCTTGCTCCAGGGGGCCATTGGCCGCAGCCCCTTGCACAGCCCAGCGGGCAGGAGCACCTCCCGGAGCGGAGGGCTGTGTCCCCGGCCAGCAGGTGGCACCCCCCGGGCCTGGCGGGCCGTGGGTCTGGGCACGGCCTGACTTGGCCCCGCCGCTCTGTGACCCCTCAGCCCCCAGGTGCCGGCCAGCAGAGGGACGCTGTGTTCCGGCAGGACAGCCGGGGCCGTGCCCGGCCCCACAGGAGGTAACCCCCACTCCGAGCCCCACCTTGCACGGCCAGCGGCCACCTCCCCCCCTCACTCGGACGCACCCCACACCACGGCACCTGCACCCCAGGAGCACTGCCCTGCACCCGCACCCTCGCCCTCGCCCCCGCCCCGGCGGGCAGGGCTCAGGGCCGCGCGCTGTCTGCCCGCAGGTCTTCCGGGAGCTCGAGCCGCTGGTTGCGTCCTGCCTGCAGGGCTGCAGCGCCTGCGTCTTCGCCTACGGGCAGACCGGCTCCGGCAAGACCCACACCATGGAGGTGAGGGCGGGCGGCCCCGGAGCCCCTCGATGGCCGGGTGTGTCTGGGGCGCTTGCGCGGGCACCACTTCAGAGCTCCTGCACGAAGGGCGCCCGGGTCACGCGGGCCCACGGACGTGGCCTGGAGGGTGGCCCGTGCCCGGCCAGCGAAGGCTGGCGTGGCTGGGCAGTTTGGTCCATGGCCGGCCTCTCGTGGGGCAGCGCCCAGCCGAGGGGCTGAGCACTCGCTCCCCTCGGGGCCTCCGCTTTGTCTTGGGTCCAGGGTGTCCCGGGTGACCCGGGGATAAACCAGCGTGCCCTGGAGGCCCTCTTCCGGGAGATGGAGGCCAAGGACGGGGCCTGGACGTTCTCCGTCAGCCTCAGCATGGTGGAGATGTACAACGAGGTGCTCAGGTGAGCGCCCCCCCCCCAGCGTGCGGACCTGCCCTGCCTCTGGGGCAGGGAGGGAGCAGGGCGTTGCTGGAGGCGTGGCAGCGTCCCGGTCACATCTTCTCAGGGCAAACGGGGCGGGGGGGGGGAGCCACGGCGCTGCGTCAGGCGGGCTCTGGGGCTGCTCTGCCCAGACTGGCTGCGGAGGGGTCCCTGGGGCCTCACGGCGGGGAGAGACGGCAGGGCACAGGCGAGGGGCCCCCGGATGCCGCCGGGCCCAGCTCCCTCCACGCAGCCTGGGCTGCATGGGCGCAGCAGGCCTCTCCCCGAGCTCGAGGGATGTGGGGGGGGACTCGCGAGAGATGCAGCTGGCTCTGGGAGCGCCTGAGTCTGCGTGGAGGCATCTGCCCCTTGCGCTGTTCTGCGCCTCCCCGTTTCGCTGCAGCAGGCAGCCTGTCCGAGCAGCGGGGCTGGGTCTCGCACGAACGCGGCTGGTCTATCTAAGTTGTACGGCTTATTTCTATTTCCTGTAATTGGGGCGGGGGGTGGGGAGGAAGTCACTGAATGGCCGTCCTCAGGGATGTGGGGACCTTGTGGGGCAGCTGTGCTGAAATCCCATGGAGCCCTTTCCGAGGCGATCGTGGGGCCGCAACTTCTTTGGAATCGGGTGCCTTGTGCCCGGCGCTTGTTGCGTCGTCTCCCCGCAAGATGCAGGCGCGGCTCCGCTGAACTTGCGCGGAACCGGTCCAGGCAGGCCTAGCCGTTCAGGTTCTGACTAAAACCAAAGTCCACCTGGCTGAAGAGCTCGCCTTCTCCTCCTGCCTCTCCAGGAAGGCAGCCAATCGAGGCAAAGGCCTTTGATGCCCCTGCCAATTCTCGCCTTCGTGTTTCCGCCCTTAAGGGGCACCGGGGTTGTGCCCGGGTGGATCAGCTCTTGGAAGCAACACCAAGCAGCAGGGTGTGGCATCTCCCGATCTGTGGAGGAATCAGGGAACCAGGAGGGCCCAGGATAACACAACATCGTGTTGCAGAAAAGGGCGTGATTCCGCCCTGCAGAGCCTCTTCTCTGCCTGGGAGGATGACATGAGGGAGGGTCCCCCTTAGCCCCGCCTGAGCGGTTGCCGTTTTCTGCCACTCAGCGCTGCAGAGCAACCCTGTGGCCACCGCCTGGCCGTGCCGGTCTGCAGGCCCGCTGTGTCTGCCCCACTCCCCGTGCTGCCTGGGGGGCAGTCCCAGCTCCTTCCCCCTGGATTCTGATGCCACCGTGCGCCTGCTGCTCCGGAGTTGCCTGCCTGGCTAAACAAATGCCCATTTTGTGCCTGTTAGACCCTTTTCTTCCCAGCAACCTGGGAGATCAGGATCCGAGAGTGTGCGAGCCTCCCCCTCCCTCTCTTTAGGGACCTTCTTGCCGTGGATCCCCAAGAGAAACTGGACGTCAAGCTGAACCCGGACGGGAGTGGCCAGCTGCACGTCCCGGGCCTCACCACCGTGGAGGTGCACAGTCTCCGCGAGATCCAGAAGGTAGCCGGGCCGGGCCGGGCCGGGCCGGGCTGCTGGGGCTGGCTCCGCGAGGGTAGGGCCGTGGCGAGGGCAGCGTGTGGCGTGGCGGAGAGACAGGTGTCCCTCCATGGTCCGCCTTGTGTGGCCCCTTGGCAGGAGGATGGGGTTAGGGTTAGGGTCTGCTCCACGGGGACGGATGGGACTGGCGCCTGGTCCAGGGCTAATCCCGGCCAGGCCTGTCTCGCCCGGGGCCAGGATGGACCTGATGTCCTCCTGCTGCCCGGGGCACCTGGCTCTCCTGATGGGGCACTGATGCTGCCCCCCCCCCCCCCCCGCCCAAGCCGTCTGAGATAAGCTCCTTGCTTATCTCTTGCTTATCTCTTTCCCCCCATGCTAATCACCCTGCAAGGTAGGCCAGGCTGGGAGTCAGTGGGTGGTCCGGCATCCCCCAGGGAGCTGCAGGACCAGGCGGTGGCTGGTGGGGGGTCTCCCTTGCCCCAGTGCGACCCACACACCATGCCACCAGGCCTGCCCCCGTCACCTCCCAAGGTGCTGCTGGCCTCTCTGGGGCAGCATTGCGTGCAGGCGGGGGCAGTGTGCAGCCCCCAGCAATTGGGCCTGGGGGAAGCCCCGGGAGGGATGTGTTAAGGCGGCAGCCAGGCCAAGCTGCTCCAGAGCTCTCACCCCCACCAGCGAATGGACCCTCCTCCCCCCTCCCCTCCCCTCCCCTGCAGCCTCAATGCTTGAGGGCCCCCTCAGCGTGGCCCCCGCTCTGCTTCTCCCCCAGATGCTCTCGGTGGGAAAGCGGAACCGGGCGACCCACTCCACCTGCATGAATGAGCGCAGCTCTCGCTCCCACGTCCTGCTCACCGTCACCGTCACCGGGACCGAGCTGGCCAGCGGCACCAAAGTCACAGGTAGCACCGGGCCCCGTCTAGGGCAGGAGGCCCAAACCTGTGGGGCACGGAGGCGGCCGTGGGCGTCCAGGAGCAAGCATGCTGCGCCCCTCTGGGGGTCGGGGCGAACCCAGCACAGGGCCAGGCGTTGCCCTGGCCCACTCGGCCTGAGTGGCACGGGCCCCCGCAGCGTTGCCCGCCTGGGCCGCGGCGTGGGTGCGCAGGGCAGAGGGCCAAAGGGCCCAACGCCGGCAAACTGTAGCCCCGAGCCCCAGCAGCCGGGAACATGGCTGGTGGCCTCCAGGGCGGGAGGAGGCCCTGCACAGAAGCCGGGACGATGCCAGGGGCTGGGGGCGGGGGGCCGGGTGGTCGGGGTACCCTGGCGGCCTGGGTTCGGCCCCGGGGCAGGCCTGCAGTCCCCTCCTCTGCTCTGGCCTCTCAGGCCGAGACTGGCCATCTTGCTCCTGGGAAAAGGGCCGCTCCCCCCCGCAGTGGGCAACCCGGCAAGGCTGGCGTGGCCCCTTCCCTGGCACGGCTTTTCTCCCTGGCGCGTGTGCTCCCAGCACCTTCTCGGCTGCGCCCAGGACCCAGTGCCACGCGCCTCTTGGCTGCCCGCTGTTCTCACGACTCTCCATGGCCCCTGCTGCCAGGACGGGTGCCCCGACCCTCCACACCGGCCACCCCCTGCGTGCGCTGGAAGCCCCCGGCCGAGTCGGGCTGCAGGGCCGCATCCGGCGGAGGCCGCCCGGGCTTTGCGGCTCATTCCCGTGCGCTCTGGTGCCTCGCAGGAAAGCTCAACCTGGTGGACCTGGCTGGCTCCGAGCGGGTGTGGAAGTCCGGGGCCCAGGGCGAGCGGCTGAAGGAAGCCCAGAGCATCAACAAGTCCCTGCTGGCCTTGGGCGAGGTCATCCAGGCGCTGCGGGCCAGGCAGGCCCACGTGCCCTTCCGCAACTCCAAGCTCACCTACCTGCTGCAGGACTCCCTGGGCAGGGGGAGCCGGACCGTCATGCTCGTGCAGGTGAGGGCCGCGGCCACCGGTGCGGGGGGGGGTGAGGATGCCCCAGTCACGACAAAAACGGGACCGGCCTCTACGCCCGGGCAGCTCATGCCCCTGTGGTGGACGTGTGGAGGGGGTGCGGCCCCCGCCGTCCGGGCCGCCAGCCTCTCGCACTTCTGGGGCCACCCCGTAGCCCCACGGAGCCCCCTGCCCGCCCGCCCGCCCGCCTGCCTCCGTTCTCGCTGAGCTTCACGGGCACATCCCGTGGGAGCAGCGGTGCCCGGGGCCCGCTGCTCCACGTGCTGGATCCAGTCGCAAGGGTGTCCCCCAGCTTGCTTCCCGTGCTGCCGAATGTTCAGCACGCAGGTGACCCCCCCCTCCCCAAATTCCTCTCTGTCCAGATTTCCCCGCTGGAGAAGAACATGGGAGAATCCATCTGCTCCCTCAAGTTCGCCCAGCGAGTCTGCAAGGTGGAGCTGGGCCCGGCCGCCCGCCGCGTCGACTCCTCTGCGCAGCACGAGCTCTGAGCCCCAGGAGCCGCTGCTGCCGTGCGCCAGACGAACGGGTGTGGGGGGAAAGCAGTGGGGGGCACGGGGGGAGGGCCCGGCCTCCCCAGGGATGGCGCCCTGTCCTGACAGGCAGGTCCTGAAAGCAGAGAAGCGCCATCCCGCCAGAGGATGACCCCCCTTCTTCTAGGACCGTGGCCCAAATAGCCCCCCACCCCCTGCCTTGCCCCTGCCCCCAGTCCCCTGCCTTGTATAACGAGCTGCAGCCCAGCCCCCCCCGCCCCGCACGATTTGGTCTTTCTGGTGTTCTGCGTATTTCTGGTGTCTCCCTTTCCTGCAAGATTCTGCACTTTGTCCCTCGGGCATTTTCCCTTCGTCGGCTCCTGAGCGTTGGAACGGCCAGGGGGAAAGGGGGCAAGAGCCACCCCCCCGCCTGCCGGTCCTGCACTGCCCCCCCCCCGGCAAAGCCCCCTGCCCGAGAGCTCATGGCTCTGCCTTCTCTTGGCGAGGCGGGCTCGGATCCTGACACAGGGGTCTGAGTGCCAGGCCCCTCCGGGCCCCCAGCGCTGCGAGGGGGCCCCTCTCCCCCGGCCCGGCTTTGCTCCCGTGTGCTTGGAAGGCACGCTTAGTCTCTGCTCCCGCACCCCCTTCCGCCTCCCCTTGGGCCACACTTGCAGCCCGCCTGGCCAGAGATGTGCATTTGCCCCAACGCTCCCAGCATGTTGGAAGCGTGGGGTGCCCCCCGGGGCCGCTTGCCGTGGGCTGCTCCAGCCGCTTGATGCTCCGCCTCCGAGGGTGGGGGGGGGGAGCAGGTCCAGCCCACCTTCTCCCCCCCCAGCTCTGGCACTGCAAGAACATGCCAGGCGGGGCCATTCGGAGCCACCCTGGCATGAGGGCAGCTCCCAGACAGCTCTGGGGGCTCCCTGCCCCCCAGGCATCTGCGGGCTGCCACACTCCTGCTGCCTGGACCAGGCTCCCTGCCCTACTGGGTGAAGGAGCTGCCTCCCCAGGACCCGGGGCACCCTCTAAGTGGCCCCTTCCCCGGGCTGGTCTTCCCACCTGGCTCCCGTCAAGACCTCCCGGCCTTGCGCTCTCTCGGGGGCTTGGACTGCGGCCCCCAGGACCCCTTGACCGAACGTTCCCACCCCACAGGGAGGAGCTGCTCTTGTCCTGCGTTCCCCTGTATGGGGCCAGAACCCTCTTCCCCCGTTTTGACTGTGGGGTTTCCAGTAACTGCAAGCACGGAAGAGCACTGGGTGCCACCCCAGAAACAGGCTCCCCAGCGGCTCTCAGACTCTGGGCCGGCCCCCCCCCCCCCCGCCCTTTTGCATTCAAACCTTGGTAGAGCGCCATGGGGGCGGGGGGGGGAGCTGGTTCGCTGCCCTGCCCCCTTGTCTTCATACCTCCTGACCGGGTTCTTCTAAGGGGACCCTCTTCAACCGGCTGGCTGTTCGCCGGAATAAAGGACCACTGCCCCATCTTAGCCTGTTGCCTCCTGACTTGGCGGGAGGGGGGAACATGTCGCGGGGGGGGGGGGGGGGAGGCTTCGGGGGGTGGAGGAGGCTTCAGCTGCTTTCAGGCCAAGGGGCCGGGGAGCCCTGGGGGCGAGAAGCTGCTCTTTCCCAGGGTCCGATGGACTCCGCACTCACGGCACCAACCGGGCCTGGCAGCTTGGGCAGAGTCCACCTCATCCTTTCGGGAAGGGCCACGGTCACCCCCCCCCCAGCTGGACCCCCCCTCCGAGTGCCTCTCGCTTGCCCCTTTTGCTTTGGGCAGCGTTCAGGAGGGGGCGCCCCTGCTGTGCCCTGGGGGGACGCAGCGCCCCACCCTCCCCGCAAGCCCAGTGCCTCCGCAAGGTAGCCACCGCAGCCTCCACCCCCCATCCGTGTTGCCAGGGCAGGGGCCGGGCGGAAGGGGGCCTCCCCCTCCTTGCAGTGTCCAGAGTGCCGGCATGCTGCAAGGGAACCCAGGGAACATGGGTGGCCAGCAAGCCCAAGGTGGGAAGGGATCTCCGGGGCCATCTAGTCTGACCCCCGGCTCCGCTCACCACATCACACCATGTCTAGCCTAACTTTGAAGGCTGTCACCGATGGGGCCTCGAGCACCTCCTGGGGAAGCCCATCCCACACCCTCAGGGTCCGACCCTCAGGAGGGCTTCCTGGCTGAAGAACTGCAGGGCGCTGCTGACGGGGCCTAAGCAGCCTTCCCAGGGCTTGGGACAGTGTGCCCCTCCCCGCATTGCAAAGCAGGCCGCCTGCCCAGGGCCATGCAAGCCAGCTAAGAGCTTTGGTCAGAATGGGACCAACAAGTGCTCCACTCTGCAGGAAGAGACTGACAGTGAAAGCAGAGAAGTGTCGTTATTTTTCAGAAGTTTTATTTAAATTAGATCTTGACTGGCCACCAAACAGCACAACCAAGAGTAAAACACAGTTTAAGGCACCAGAATGGAACCACACAGGGCCTGCCACGACAGTTGTGGGTCCCCCCTCCCAGCCAGGATCCCAGAATGGCTCCAGATTCCCCCCCCAGAGGGGGGGCAAGGCCCCCGCCTGGTCAGCTGACGCAGGCAGCTGCAGGGCCGGGGGCTGCTGCTGAAGGGACCACAGGTGTTCACCCTACGGCACAGCCAAAGAGTGACCCTCCCCCCGAAGCACTTTCTGCAAGGCGTTTCCAAAAACCTTCCAAAAGAAGGTTTCCAAAAGAAATACGGAGGGGCTGAAAGTCGCCTGCGAGCTTTCACAAGGGCTTTGGGAAAGAGAAGCCCCTGCCCGCCCGTCTAGGGGACGCAGCGCCCCGCTTCACAAGTGGTAGCCGTAGTGGGGCAGGGGGGGCAAGGAGGCGCAGAGCACTGGCACCCCCAGCACGGGCTCTGCGCCGAAGGGGAGCCCCGGGCACGGCGCAGGCGGCGCGACCAGCGCGGCCACCGGGCCAGACAAAGTGCTGCTGAAGCAGGTCCCGTAAGA
>NW_025336455.1:1952173-1976477 GCF_004798865.1 Varanus komodoensis
CGGGGAGGAAGGGGGCTCCGCGCCTTGCTCACCATGTAGAAGCAGCGATTGGAGGAGAGGTTGTGGCGGATCGAGTCCTTCCAGCCCTGGTAGCTGTCCTTGAAGAAGGGGAAGCGGCTGCGGATCTCGCGGATGATCTGCGGGAGAGAGCGGGCGGGCTGGGTGCCTTGCCGGGTTTCCCGGGCCGGGACGCCGGCGCGGGGCCTTCCTTGCACGGCGAGGAGGCGTCCAACCGCCCCGCTGCCGAGGAGGCTCCCCCGGGCTTCGCGGGGAGCCCGGAGCGAGAGGCCGCTGGCTGCGGAGGCGGCGGCGCACGGAGGCCGCGGAAGGGTCGTGACCTCGCCAGGGGCGGCGGCGGCGGGACGCCTTCCTCGCCAGCCGGCCCCGTCCGCGGCCGCGGGCAGGCGCCGGCCGCCTCGCTCCCAGCGGGCTCCTGCGCACCACGTGGCGGGGCCGCTCCGTCAAGGCCCCGCCGGGAAGGGGCGCGCAGGCCGCTTACCTGGGAGAGCTTGAGCCGCTTGGCCGGGGAGCGCAGGATGACCAGGGCGATCATTGCCAAGTAGGTGTACGGCGGCTTGGCGTGGCGGCTGTACGGCTTCGTGGCCTTCTTCGCGGCGGCGGCGTGCGGGGCGCCGGGGGTCGCGGGCGGCGGCGGCTCGGCCCGCGGGCTGCGCGCCTCCTTGCGCTCCATGCTGGGCGCAGGCCCGCGCCGAGCCCAGAGGAGCCGGCGGGTTGTCGGGCTGGGGCGAAATGCCTGCCGGCCCCTGGAACGCCTTAAGTCAGCTCCGGACCCATTGTCATGCTGATGGGGGGCAGACCCCTTGGCACCAGGCCGAGGCGGGCGGGCCATTAGTCGAGCGGGCGCGGCGCTGCACCTGCGGGCGGGGGGCGCGCAGGCCCCAAGCAGCGCCCCGCCGGGGAACGCGGTCCGGGACGGGGCGCCCTCCCGCGCGGCGCGGGGCTGTGGATTCGGCGGGGCAGCGGGAGGGCGGCTTCCCCGCTGGCCCGGCGCCTGGCCTGGGCCGCCCCCGGCCAGGCTCGCCGGGGCGGGGAAAGCCGCGGATTGCGGCGGGGTTGCTCCGGGGTAGGGTAGGCGGGCGAGCGTGCGCGCACGGGGGCCGCTGGCTTGTTCCCGCCTGCCGGGCTTGGGGTCGCCTCCGCGGGGAAGCGGGAGGCAGTTCCGTGCAGCGGGCAATGGATCTGGAAGTCCCGCATGAGGATCCACAGCCGCAGGGGGGGGGCAGCCCCGGGAGTCCACCCAAGGCTGGACATACTCCTCGCGGCGCTTTTCCAAGAGGGGGCCTCGGGGCCCAGCAGGTCGTGCGAGACGACCACGCGTGTCTGTGGCCGAGCTGAGATGTGAAGGAGGCAGAGCCGTCCGCCCCTTGAGGCCTGGGGCCGCACCCCGCTCGCCCTCCGACCTGGGGACCCAGACCCCTGCTTGGGCAGGCAGGTGGGCAGGCAGGTGAGGCAAGGAGGTCAGGGAAGGCTGGCGCAGAAGGGTTGCTGGTAGCACCCCCCTTCCAACCCTCGGCCTCCCCTGGCACCGTGGTCGGGATCTGGGACCTGCTGCCCCCGATGGAGACTTAGCTGTGGCAGCAAGCAGCGCCCCCGGGAGTGGAATGGCCTCCGCTGAGGTGCGCCTGGTGCCAATCCTGGTGTCCTTTCAGTGCCAGGTTACGACCGTCCTCCGGGACAGGACAGGGCAGCCCCTGGGTCCCTTGCACGAGGGGTCTCTGCAGAGGACCCTTCCTCCCCTGGCTCCTTCCAGGTGTTGCTGTTAATTACACTCATACAGTGCTCCATAGTTTGTGGACTCTTGGCCCTTTACAAATGCAAAACTCATGAGAACACTCAGTCATATTTCGGTAAAACTGTAGGCCAGTAGAACCCATATCACAGGATCAACAGCTCATAGCAACTATAATAAAATGTACATTCAGCACAGCAGCCGTAATGATGATAATTAAACTAACTCTTATCCATTAAAGTGTCTGGAAAATAAAAGGGCTTCCACCGGGCACCGAAAAGTTGGTGCCAGGCGCAGCTCCCTGAGAGCCCTGTCCCAGAGATGGGTGCCCCCCCCCCCCCCTGCCTTTGGTGGGGCTCCCTGAGGAGGCCTCGGGATGATCCTAGAGGCCAGGCAGGAGCACGAGGTGCTCCCCCAGCCCCCCAGGGCTCCGGATGCCCAAAGCAGCGCTTCACATTGGGCCCGGGCCTCAGCTGGCAGCCAGTGCAGCTGCTAACGGTGCTCCGAGTCCGCTTGAGACTCTCAGCACAGTTCTGGGTCCGGGCGCAATGAACCTGTGAACCTGTCCTTAGGGAGAGCACGACCCCATCCAGGGCAGGTCGCAAATCTCCCGCCTGGACCTGGACGGGGCAGCCTCCTGGATCCCCACCCTGCTGGGAGCTCACCTGGCTATCCGGCCCTTTGTTGTGTTAATGCGCCCTGGGAATTACACAAAGAGCTAACAGGAGTGTTAATGTTGGGCTGATGTCTTCTTGCCTGGGCAGGAGGAGAGCCGGAGCAGCAGGCAGGCAGCCAGCAGCGTCCCAGCCCCAACCCAGGAGAGGCAGCAGCGGAGCTGCGATTCTCACCCATGGCTGCTCCAGGAGCTCATCGGGAACAAGCGAATCCTCGCGTTTGCTCTTTGCAGAGGGAGAAGGCTGGACCCTGGGTGGGCCCAGCAATGGAGCAACTGCTGGCTGCATTACGGGGGACCCCAAAGGCCACCCCCTGCTCTGCAGGAAATGGGGTGCCCAGGCCCTCTGGGGCCCTTTAAAGATGTTTTGATTCGCAGCGCAACAGACCAAGAAGGCGGACGCCCGTTGGCAGCAGGTGAATTTGCACTGGGCACCAACCCGCCTCCCGCAGGAAGGGACCGGGGTCCACCGGGCCAGCCTCTCAATGCAGTTCTGTCTCGGAGCATTAGCGGCCCCACTGTTTGCAGAGCTAAGAACCCCTCCCTGCACGTCCCCATCCAAGTGATCCGTACAAGATGTGGAAGAGCACGGGGCCCGGGCCTGTGGTGCCCCACGCAGCAACCTCCCGCCAGCCTTGATGCAAAGGGGGGGGGAGGAAAACGTGCAAGGGGGAAGGAGTAACATTGGCCCCAAAAATGCGCCAAAAAAAGCCCCTGTATTTCTCAAGAGGCCTGCCTGTAACTGTGAAGGTTGCAGGACTTAATGCTGGCAGGCAAGGGCATGGCAGCCCACTGGGTAAGGGGGGGGGGGAGAGGAGGTTCCTAGCTCAGAAGAGAAGGTTCTTCCCAATGGGGAAGACCCCCCCATGCCCCCCCCTGCTCGTGTATCTGACTCAAAGGGAACCATTCCTCAGGGAACGTTTAGCTGTCCTCTCCTGCCCCTCAGGGAGCAAACAATTGCAAATTGTCCCCTGTGATAATTGAATCAGGGATGATTCTTGATACCATAGGATTCAACCAGAGAAGACTTGCTTTTTACCTGCCCTGCCCAGATAGCCCAGAGTTGGTCTTGCTCTTATCTTGTATACCACTTTCCATATTGAAAAAGGACAATTAAACCATCAACATTCATTACAATATACATTGAAATCACAGTTCTGTAGCTTGGTTGCAAAAAATACACATGCATAAGTCAAACCCAGGGAAACACCATTCTGATGCGCAAGCTGGGCTGCGCTCCCACTTTAGCAGGCCTGGCTAAAGAGAGGCAGTTAATTCGCACCCCCAAAGGCCAAGCAGGTTGTTGGGTGAAGCAGGTGCCTGCCCCAGGCTGCAGGGGGCCATAGTGGGGGGGGGGGCTTCCCCGCACCCGAGTGCTTGCCCCGGGGCTGTTGGAGTGCTGGGCCCGCCACCACGTGGGCTGGCACCCCAATTAGCTTTTGCCAGGTGGGTCCTGGGAGCTCCCTTTTCATTTTGTAGTAAATCCCGCTTTGCATTAAGAAACGTTTGTTAAGGTGTTTCTGCTGTGATGTGATGCAGTGGTTCAGAGCACAGGACTGGGGCGCCGGCGGTCCTGGATCTGGTCCCTAGTTGGCCATGGGGCCAGCTGGGTGACTTTGGGCCAGTCACTCATTCTCAGCCCAACCTGCCTCAAAGGGTTGTTGTTGTGAGGTTAAAATGGAGCCAAGTAAGCCGCCTTGGTTCCTCATAAGAGGAAAAATGGTGGGATATAAATGCTATGTAGTAGCAGCGGTTACTGCATTGTGGTCTGCTAGGAATTGTAAACAACTCGGAGAACTGTGGCTACTGAGCAGTATAAAAGTTAAATAAATATTACTTTGGGGCTTGAGAGTAAAGAATAGAAACCAACATTTGAAACAAAGCATTAAAAATCAATATATTTGTTAACAGTCAGTTAATAAAAGAACAGAAACAGCTGTTGACATGCCAGAAACTGGCTCCAGTTGTTCCCGAGCCTGGGAGCCAGACTGGGAAGGCCCTTCTTTCCGTCCTCAGCAGGCACGCCACTGACGAGGGAGGCACGGGGCAAGGGACCTCTCCTGGCAAGCTGGAAACCTGGGCGGGCTTCCATGGCCGAAGGCAGTCTTCCGAGCCACCTGGCCCCAAGGGCTTCGCGGGACGTAGCCCTAGCCAGAGCTTTCGGCTGTGCCTGAAAACAGGCCGCGCCCATGAGGCCATTGTGGGAAAAGAACGTGTTGCCCCACAGCCAGTTGTGTGCTTGCAGCTTTCCAAACAATTTTCCAGGGCAGCCCCACGCAGAACTCATGATGGAGAGTCCAAAGGCCTGGACATCCAGTTGCCCACCCTTGCAATCGAATAATCGACGAGGGGAGATGGTTTGAATATCCAGAGTCCAAGAATGCCTTTATTAACCATTGTATACACATTGTCACAGCTGCTACAGACAAACAACATCACAATGGCGCACGAGGCAGTGTGGGTAGACAAGAACACTTAGTACAGCAAATCGCTAGCCGGGCATCACCGTCCTCGGCGTCTTTCGACAGGAAAGTCCTCCAGCTTGCAGGTTTCCCTGCCGGCAGGGAGTGGGCTGGGGGTTGTGCAAGACTTTCCTGTCTAAAGGCGCATGGGATTGCCCCATGAAGCATTGAAACTACACATTTCAGCAGGCTGCATTTTAAAGACGAGTTTAGAAGGGTTTTAGAGGCCAGGAGAGTGTGGGCAGCCACTGGCCTTGAGGGATGAAAGCCTTCCACAGTTCGGGGAACAACTGGAGGAAGCCCTCTTCACACGCCCCTGACAAACCGGCCACCACAGGTGGGTGTCCCTGAAGGAGACCCCCTTGCAGTCCTTATTATGCGGGTGAGGGTCTAGTGAGGGGGGCCCTCAGCTTTCAGGGTTGAAACATGTTTTGAAGTGGGCCTGGAGAGCAGTTGGGCCCCCGGGCCACCGGTGAGGTGTCTCTTGTTGGTGGAATCTTCCGTATTTGATAGCAGCGAATGCAGCCTTTGAAAATCACAACCTTTGAAAAGCATCCAAAAAGAAAATGATTCACAAGATGCTGAAAAAATAGTTTATTCTTTAAGAGACCCGGTGTGTTTGGCTCCTCAATCGGGGGCCATTAAAAAAAAAGACAATACCAGAAACTATTTAAAAGGCCACTACTTCAAGAGTACAATAATATACACATTTCCAGATGTGCCAGCACACTCTCAATGCTTAAAAGGCTTTCAGGGCGCTGCCAGGACTCACTCGTGCCTTGACGATGGGGCAGGGAGACTCGGAAGGGAAAGTCCGGAGAGGCAAATTCTGCGTTTATTAACCAGGCATTTGCTATTGCCCATGCCAAGTACATTTTGCATTTTCAGAATATATTTTCAGATATTATAGCTTAAGCGTGGGCTAGACAAATTGCTTAATCCTTAATTAGCTAGTCTGAGTGCAGAAGCCAGGCAAGTCTGGCTGAATATGCAGAATGGCCCTGCAGTGACTGATAAGATTAATCAAGAAGGAATCACTTATCTCGCTGATAGTGCTAATGAGGACTTGGTTACATGGGAGGGGGCCGCTGAGGAGCTGGAATTACCCCCTCTCATATGAGACCAGTGGTTCTGGAGGGGACCTGTGGGCCTGGAGTCCTGCCCCGCTCAGGGCAGGACTGGAGGTGTCGGATGGCTGTCTGGCTGCCTCTTGAATGCTTCCAGGGTGGGAGAGGCCCACAAGGTCCCCAGAGCAAGGTTCAGCCAGAGCTATGATCCACATTTCTTGTGTAATAGAGCAACTTCTACAGAAAGAGTACAAGGCCGATGATATTGCCTGCCTGTCTTCAATGTGTGGGTCAGTTCTGACAAGAGTTACCTGGAAACTTTTAAAGAGTTGTGAGTACGCCCAGGGTTGTCGCTGTGCAATCTTCCATATCACATTGTACTGTTACGACATATTCTGATTACAGTGGTGCCTCAGCTCACGAACTTAATCTGTTCCCTGACTCTGGTCGTGACCCAAATTGGTCATGAGCCAAGTCAAATTTCCCCATAAGGTTCAATGTAAATAAGGTTAATCCGTTCTGTAACTTTTTTATCACAAAAATTTGAAGCAAAGTGACAAAGAACAGCAAAGATTGTGGCCATCTCCTCCCCCGCCCCCCCAGCACAAATGTGACCGTGTCCGTGCAGGGAAGACGGGCGATCACGATCGTCACCCGATGTGGAGCTGGTGACCCGAGACATTTGTGAGCCGAGGTACCACTGTACTTTTATGACATATTCTGATTATTCTCTGGGGGAAATTCTGGAGCAGATTATAAAGCAGTCAGTCTGCAAACACCTTGAAAACAATGCGGTGATTCCTAGAAGCCAACGTGGATTTCTCAAGAGCAAATCCTGCCAGACGAATCGGGTTTCACGTTTGCTTGGGGAGCCTCCCCGGCGGGCTGGGGGAGTGCGGTGGGTGTGAGCTACCCTGACTTCAGCCAAGGGCCCCGTGCTCGCCTGATGTGCAAAGCAGCGGAGAGCGGGCTCGGCGGAGCACCTCTCGGGTGGAACCACGGCGGGCTGCACACTGAGTGATGCTCCTTGGGGACACTTTCTCGGACCGCGAGGGGTAGCCAGGGGGGCCTGCTGGCCTCAGTCCAGGGTGGCCCTGTTGCCAGGTCCTGTGGCGGCTGCGCTCTCCACAACACTGGCTCCAGAGAGCAGAGGTGGGCGGCAGGGCGGCCTCCCAGAGCGAGGCTGGAGCCACTCCTGCCCCGGGTCATAGAGTCACACAGGTGCAAGTGGCCCGGAAGGCCATCGGGCTGGACCCTCTGCTCGGTGCAGGACTCAAGTCTCCCGTCCGGCTCCTGACCAGGTCTGACTCTGCGTAGCTTCCAGGGCTAGGCAGGCTCGGGCATTCGGGCCATTTGCTGAGCGCGCAGCTGGTCCGTTCTCGTTGCTGGGCGAGTTCTGGAGCAAGCCAGCTAGACTGGCAGGCGGTCAAGCACGAAGGCTTCGGTCCCGTGGGGGCTCCGGCCGAGGCAGGAGTGGACAAGGGGTGCAGGCAGCGCCTTCAGGGGCTGTGTGCAGACGGGCAGCCGGGACGCGGGCAGTGCCGGGAGCTGTGTCCGGGGCCAGCTGCGCGGAGGCTCAGGCGCACGGCAGCGTCGGCAGCAGAGCCGCTGGAGCGGCGTCGTTCCAGCACTGGCCGCCCCAGGTGGGAGGCGCAGAGCCGGGCTTCCCGGGCTCCTCCCAGGGCTTCCTGTGGGCCCTCGGGCAGCAGCGCCTTCGGGAGGAGGGCCTTGGCCCCAAGGAATCAGATCCTCCCGAGGAGAGCAGAAGGCTGGTCCAGAGGAGCTTCGCACCCTGCGTGGCGGTCTTTAGGACTTTAGCGATGGCGAGGCTGGAGGTGAAAGCACCGTGCGGATGAGCCACGGATGAGCCACGTGGGTTTGAGGACCGCCCCGCCCCGCCCCACCTCGGCCAGCAGGTGCTCGCTCCCGTCCCCTCTCGGGGGCTGATTCCAAGACGGACGCTGTGCAGGTATGCCAGCACCTTCGCAGGTGAAGAGCTGCCCCGGAGGGCCCATTCATGCCCCTGCCAAACAGGGCCTTCCAGTGCTGTCCGATCAGGTTTGCGGCCACTGCCCGAGCCCGTCTGGGAGGGACGTGCTTGCCGGTGGGACGGCTGGTTCCGGCTGCCCGCCATTCCAGGGAGCATGTGATGGCTGGGCCACGCATCCGAGTCCGTGAACGGCAGCGCTGCGGAAAGGTAGCGCCACTGGGTGCTGCGGTCCCTCAAGGGCTTCTCATCATGCCGAGCCTCACCGAATTGAAGAACAGCAGCGGCCCTCTGCATGGGGTCCCTTCCAGGCGCTCCTCTGGGGGAGGCAGACCAGATACCGGCTCAGCAGTGGCAGGAATTCTTCCCATGTTCGGCTGAGGGGACAACAGAAGCGATGCATGAAGTGGGAACTGGCGACAGGAAGCGGGAAACGGCCCGGACCGCGGGGGACGCAGTGTGACGGGGTGAGGGAAGCCCTTGGCGGGCTGGATTGGGGCTGGCAGTGGGACTGTAGACGATGCAGGCGTGGGGGGGGGGGCTGTTACGAAAGCCTCTTTGAATACCCTGCATGGGGACGCAGAATCAAGGCAGAGTCCTGGCAGGGGCGTGTGAGCAGCAGAACACACCGGAGGAAAACGTCCCATCAGTCTGGGCAGTGCACAAACCCCCTGGCGGCCCGTGTGTCTGGGGGCCCATTCCAGCCAGGGCTCTGGGCACGAGTGGTGATGAGGAGAAGGCGCGAACAGGCAGACGGCCTTCCCAGGGCACGTTGGTTTGTTTGTTTGTTTGGAGAGCTTATATGCTGCCCCCTTCGCATAAGCCTCGGGGCGGCTTATGCGAAGGGGCCGCTTCGGAGCAAAGGGGCAGGACTGGGCCGAGGCCTGGCTGCTCCCCATTCCACAGGGAGTGCCCCCCACGAAGCTCGGCTCCCCCTCTGCCGGGGCCTGCCCAGCAGCCTCTGCTCCCCCATGACCTGCTGTGGGGACCCTTCCCTTCGGAAGACAGCCCTGGGCGGGGATGGTTCCCAGCAGATGCAGGTGGCGCTCGCGGTGGGCCGGGAATTCCTGGGTGCTTTGGGAGCCCCGGAGCCTGTCCCGCAGGACCCGGGGCGGAGGGTGTCCTGCAAAAGCTTCGGAGCGTTTGCAGGTGGCTTCCGGCGGCACAGCGAGCACGAGGACTCCCTGCCGGCTGGGGCCACGGGGCCAGCGTGTCTTCCCTGCCGGCTAGTGGGGCATCCGCGCCAGGGGCTCGTAATGGGCCAGCACCGGGCGGCTGGGCAGGGGGCCCGCCCTGCCCAGGGCCGGGTGCGCCGTGTCTGTGGGGCGGCTCAGCCACGCGTCGAAGACGGTCTTGTTGGGGGGTGCGGTTTGGTCCAGGTCCGCCGAGAGCTGGGCGGGAGGGCCAGGGCTGGGCGGGGGCCGTGCCGCCAGCTCCCAGCGTGCCGGAGCAGCGAGGGGTGCGGGGCTGTAGATGGGCAGGCTCAGGAGGGCGGTGGGGAACGGCGGGGAGAGGCTGGGTGGGGCCACCACGTTGGGGGGCACGCCGGTGCTGTAGGAGGTGGGCAGCTGCTCCCAGGGCGGCGCGGCGTGGGGAGGGGCCCCGTCCTCAGAGTCAGAGCTGCTGCTCTCGGGGGCCCGGAGACCCCGGGGGCGCTTGGGCAGGGCATGAAGCCCGGGCCCCCGCCCGGGCCGCTGCCCCTGGGCCTCCCTTTCCCGGGGCGACAGGGAGCCGAGGGAGGAGAGGCTGCTGGAGGAGGAGGAGAAGGGGCGGCATGCCGGCAGGGGCCAGGGGGGCTGCCACGGCACGACCGGTGGCCCCGGGGTGGCGTGGAAGAGGGGGACTGTCCCCCAGGTGTCCAGGCCCGCGGCGAGGGTCGGGGGGGACTCGGCAGCCCCCCGAGGCTTCCCGCACAGGCCCACGTCCTGGAAGTCGCTCAGCAAGGCGTCGATGCTGAAGGGGCTGCTCTGCCGCCCACCCCCTGTGGCTGGGCACAGACTGCCGCCCGAGGAAGCCGCGTCGTGGGGAGGGGGAGGGGGAGGGGGCGGGCTGCTGAAGGGCCAGCCGTGGAACACGTAGGGGGCGAGGTCCACGGCGAAGACCCTCTCCTCCTGGCGCGAGACCGGCGTGTTCTGCAGCTTGAGGGCCTCGGGCGGGATGCGCTCCACGTCCACCGTCCAGAAGTTCCCCTTGGCCTTGGGTTTCTTGGGGTCCTTCAGCACCTGCACAGGGCGTGGAGAGGTGGTCTGCAACATTCCCTCCTGAGGTGGGGCCGAGAGAGGCCCCCCCACCCGGGATGGAGGGAGGGAGGAGGCCTGCGCCAAAGCTGCCTCTCCCCCTTCCAGCCCTGGCTTGCCCTGAACTCCCGGGTTCTCTCGTTTCTGGCCGCTCGCCTTCCCCCATTTGGGATTTTGTGGCCTGCCCTGTTCCCAAGCGAGAGAATCGTGTGTGGTGCCCAGAGCTCAGTTCTGGGGAGGCGGAACCGGGTCCGGTCTCTGGGACGGGTCCCTCCTACGTCGCCTGTAAAATTCAACATGGCGCCTGCTGCCAGGAAGCGCCTCGGGGCACGTGTGGCAGAGTGGACCGGCTTGCTCAAGGTGCTGCCCCTGGAGGCGTCGAAGGGCAGACTCCATCACCCCCGCCAGCCCGGGTTTGGACTTGACGCACCTGGGGGGGGCCAGGTGGGGGAGGGCTGAGGCGGAAAGCGGTGCCCTAGAATGGCCCATCTGCTTGGATCATGGCCACAGGCATCCCTTGAGGAAGCAGCAGAGCCCTGTGCCCCCCCCCCCCGCCCCCAGGCTCACCTCACCTTGTAGAAGCACTCGTTGGAGGAGAGGTTGTGGCGGATCGAGTCCTTCCAGCCCTGGTAGTTGTCCTTGAAGAAGGGGAAGAGGGTGCTGATCTCGCGGATGATCTGGAAGGCCGAGAGGCAGAGGTGAGAAGGCCGTGGGGCGCCTGCAGGACCCCGGCCGCAAAGCAGACCCCTAAGCAGAGGTGGTATTACTGGGGGGTGGGAGCAAGGAAAGCTGCCATCGGAGATGCAGCTGGGAGGGGCCATGCAGCCCCCCACCCAGGGCAGGCGCGCCGCTCGAAGCGTCCCCCATCGAGGCTCTGCACGAGCACCCCCCGGGCAGGGCTGCTCCAACGCTTGGGCCATTTCCCCGGATTTTCAACCAGGTCTGCTGTAGCTCAAGCCCTTTATTTTGTGGCTTGCAGGCCTGGGTGGTAGAAACGGGTCTTGGCCCCTGCAGTCACCACTCTTTTAGGACCGGAAAAATGCTCTGCATCTTGGTTCAGTCGTCATTTCTCAAGGCTACACGGACCCGGCTCCTTCAATCTTCCCTTGTGGGACCAAGTCTCCAGTATAGTGAAACCAGCGTTTTGTGTGTTAATGCCGCCCAAAATAGCGCTCGCCCCTTCTGCGGCTGCATCCCATGGTTGGCTCATAGTTGGCTTGTGATCGGCAAGAACCCCAAGATCCTTCTCGTTTGCAGGCTCGTCGAGCCAAGCGTTCCCCTTCTTGTAGCAGCGCGTTTGGCTTCGCGTCCCTGAGCGGAGAACTTGAAACCCCCCCGAATTTCTGTCTGTTGCTCTCTGCCCTATTCTAACCTGCCGAGACCACCCTGGATCTTCTCTCTGTCTTCCATGGTATGTGCTCCCCACCCACCTTTGTGTCCTCTCCCATTTCCTTGACTTACTGCCTTGTACCTCCCTTTGATTCCCTTTCCCCCAACTGATTAGCTTTGTATACGCCATTGTTAACTTGCTTTCTGTCATTTCCTGCTCATCTTCTAGCTTCTCAAGGGAAATTTGTTTCTGCCCTCTAAGGTGTGAGGTGCCCTGCCCAGTCTTGCATCATCTGCAGATTCGTTGTGTGCCCCATCTCTGTCCATGTCATTCACAAAATGCTGGCAGGGCCTGGGTGGGGCCGTGGGGCAGCCTGCCAAGCCCGAGTCTGCTGAACTCCTTGAGCAGCACTCTTGGCCTGTGGCTTGCCGGCCGGTGGCGCACCCGCCCAGCAGTAGCGCCATCCAGCCCACGCCTGGCTAGCCGGCCGGTGCTCCCTCCGCCGCCCTGCTGAAGCCAAGGCGGCCTCCGTCCCAGCGGTTTCACGATCTCTCAAGGGAGCCGCTCAGCCGAACGGCACGGCGAGATGCGGTGCCCAGGGCTTGCTGCCCGTGCGCCTTGGCGCCTGCCCGCCAGCGCCCTTTCATCTGCTCCGAGATCTTCCCTGGAGCCGGTGCCAGAGCAAGTGGGCTGCCGTTTCCAGGCCTGCCTTTCTGGAGACCGGGACAGCCTGCCCGGTGCGTCCCCCCGTTCCCCCAGATGTGCCCCGTGAATGAAGGGAAGCCCCGTCTCTGTCGGCGCCCTGGGATGCAGCCCATCTGGACCCGGGGAGCCGAGCTCCTCTCTGTTGGCCACAAAGCTCCAGCCTCCCTCATCCATGCGCAGCACGTGGGACACATGTCTTCTTCTGGGGGGGCCCAGCCAAGGTAGGGGCCCAGCCAACGGGGTTTGTGGCCCCCTTGGACGCTGGCATGCCAGACCTTTCCCCCATCATTTTATATTTATATTTATTTTCCACCTCACAGGGACTCGAGGCAGCTTATAACATTAAAAGCCTGTGACATTAAAATGGAAATATACAAAGATTAAACATAAAATTAAATTAGTGGAATGCTAAAATGGTATAAAAAGGCAAAATGTCAAATGCTGCAAAGATAAAACCAATCCAGGGCAGTCTCACAAGTCCAGTCGGTCCCCAAAGGCTGCCTGGGCCAGGAAGGGGAATGCGGGGGGGAGGGCTCCCAGGGGCCTCCAAAGCCCCAGCAGGGAGGGGGAGCCGTCCAGTGTCTCCAGGGCCTTGGGCTGCCCCTGGGAAGCCCCCCCCCCCGCATTCCCACCAGCTGCTCCTGTGAAGGTGCGGGACTCAGAAGGGTCTCCCAGGTGCCCTTCAGGTGTGGCCAGTGCCCTGCCCAGCCCTTTGCATTGTGCTGGAGACAGACTGGGAGCCCGCCCGGCTCTCCCAGTATAGGAGCCGTGTGCTCTCCTGGCCAGCCCAGTCAGCCGTCTGGCAGCAGCTCCGAGCACCCTCCCGAGGCAACCCTACTCGGACACGGGATCCAATATCCCATGTGCCCCGGCAGCCAAGTCAAGCCCCGGAACAGGTGCAGCTGCAGCGCGGGTTTTCACTGTGCCAAAGCACCGCCGAGTGCTGGGCCCCACGGTGGAGTCCGAAAGTGCACGCGAGCGGGGGACCCGCGTGCTTGAGGGGTGTGTCCCCTGCCCCACAGAAACAGGCCTGAAAGGCCCTCTGCTTGACTGTAGGGAGCAGTTGGTGGGGGCAAGCGGTTAGTGGTAGGAAGAGGCATTCTGCGTATGCTCAGGGGTGCTCTTGGCATTCAAGGGGGAGAATCTTTCCAGAAGGAGCTGGCAGTTGTCTCACTGCCACTTGCCTGCCAGGGTTTCCCTCGGGAAATCCAGCACGTGGGAAGCAGACCTTTCCCCCAGACATTATCTGTGGAGTTACCAGCTGGAGAGAGCAGCGCACAAGGAACGCCGTGGGCACCGAGTCCCTTGCAGTCACAGTCCGTGTGCGTCAAGGTGTGTGCGGTGGGACCGTGCTAACCAGTTACACTTGGATATGGCGCTGATGCGGCAGCTAAGAGCTCGGGAAAACCGGCCCCTAGTCCCCCCTCGGGCATGGAGCTCGCTGGTGGCTTTGGGCCAGTCAGATTCTCACCCTGAGCCACCTCGCAGGGTTGTTGTTGTGAGGATAACCTTAGAAGAGAGAGAGGAGAATTACGCAAGTGCCCTCGAGTGCCTCGAAGGAAAGAAGGTGGGGTGTAAGCAGAGAAATGAAATGCAGGGTTCTTCCTCAGCCCCTGGAGCCCCCGGCCTGGGCAAAGCTTTCCAGCTGTGCAGACGAAGCTGGCAGTGCCCGGCAGGCACTTGCCATCCTCCTCCGCCCTGAGGGCAAGATCCGAGTTTGCCGGGCCAGTCCTGGATGGCCAGCAGCCCTGCCCTCTGCTCCCCTTTGCATCTGAATTCCTTCCGCAAGCCAGACAACAACACAATCGCACAAGAAGTGATATAAAGCAGGGACATAATGCAACCACAACCAGGTGCAGCTGGAGGGGGGGCGCTGGAGCAGGGCAGGCCTGGCGATGCTGCATCACTCCCCCACCCCACCCCACCCCGCCCCACTGCGCCTGGGACATTCCTCACCCTCCAGAAGGGAAGGATTTGCGCCCTGCTGGTTCTGACCCCCCACTGGTCGACCGACCCCTGACCCAGGCAGAATATTTACATTAGATACAGTGGGAGGCATGGGGCAGGGGCTGGGCTGGGCTGGGCTGGGCTAGCAGATGGCCACAGATAACGCTCCCTTATCATGTAGACTTATTTCCACCCAGTCTCTGTCTCTCTCCAACCCACAAGACCCCCCTTCTCAGCGTGACGCCGCCCTCTTCCCGTGCTCATTTGCTCACGAGCAAGCGGCCTGCCCCATCCCAGACCAACCCACATTCACACATGACTGTGAATTCAGTCGAGCTGGGCTGTTGTGGCAGGCAAACCGGGTGGGTTTCCCCAGTTTACCTGTCCCGCTTTTGTATGCCGCCCGTGGGCACCCCGGTCCTGCCCCATGGGTCTGCGCGCATGAGCAACCGTGTGAGGCCAAGCAGCTGTGGGCACTTGGAAAAGGCGGCGGTGCGATGGGTGTTGCCGAGAGACCAGGCTTGTCCCAAAGGATGAAAGGGGGAGAAAGGGGGAAGCGGGCTCCCCCGGCAGGGCAGAGCAGCCGGCCCCGGGGGGACCCTTTGGAGCCAGCCGAGGGCGTGTATTTGCCACGTGGAGACTCCGGAGGCACCGGCGCCACAGTGCATGGGGGAAAGGCTTTGGGCAGGCGGGGGCCCAGAGTCTAACCCCCGAGTCTCCACTTGGAGGGGGTGGGGGGGAAGGGAAGACCCCTCTGCCCGAGCCCCTGGGGGGCCGCTGTCACTTGGTGCACAAGCCGCCACGGCTCCCTGCCCTGCGTTGCCCCACCTCAGTCCCGTAAGGGGGCAGTTGTGCCCCAAAACGCATGCAGGGCGCAGGCCGGGAGGGGCTGCTGAGATCTGGGGCCCGGCCTCATAGGCAGGCCTCCAGACTTGTAGGCAAAAGCACCGGGGGGGGGGCACACCTCATGCCCCCAGTTCTGGTCCCTCTCACCCCTTCGCTCTCCCGGGGAAGGTCTGCTGGAGCTGCCTTGCCTGGCTGAGGGGAGGGGTCTCGATCGATGGATCGATCGCTCCCAGCAGTACGTGGAGACAGAGACCACCATGGGGGGGCCTTCCCCCCCCACTCTGCATTTTTCTCATCAGTGACCAGCGGCCGCCAGCACAACTAGGGCCAGCAAATCCCACAAGTAATTTTACCGCAGAGGGTCCAACCGGCAAGTACCTGCCCCACTCGGACAGGAAAGGGGCCAGGCATCCTTCCTCGTGTCCCTCCTGAGCCCTGCTAAAGGAGTCCCTTCCGCAGCTTATAGGTGAGTGGAGGGGCTTGGGGGGGGGGAGGCGCTGTCTTTGTTGGGGCCAATCAGCACAGCTGGAAGCGGGGAGGGCTCTGGGACCAAATACCCCACTTCAAAGGTAAGGAATGTTTGGGACAAGGCGGAGCCCTGGCTGGTTTTGGCTGGAGGGACCACAGGCCCCAAAGCTTTCCAAAGATAAGGGGCACCCCAGAGCCCTGGTCCTTGGGATCTCTTTCCAGGGCCTCCCCCCCGCTCCCGCAATACATACACAAAGCCAGGATGCTGGGAACAGAGAGGCGTCCTGGTGACTTTTCAGCAAAGGAGACCTGTACAAGAATACCCCCCCCCCCGCCCCCCGTGTGTGTGTGTGTGTGTGTGTGTGTGTGTGTGTGTGTGTGTGTTGGGGGTGGGCGCCTGTGGTGGGCAGGCTTAGACTTATGGGTTCTGCTTGCTTTTCTCTTCGCTTGAACCTCAAACGCCGCCAGCCAGACTTAATGACTGGCAAAGGGGGAAGCGGGCATGAGATGCGTGCTCAGCCCAGGAGTTTGTGTCCAGGGTTGGAACAGAATGCGCAGGTCTGCCAGCAAAAGATGCCCCCCGTGCCCCCGTTCCTCTCTACTGGCACAGGAACACAGAAGCGGGCCATCTAGTCTGACCCTGGCTCCAGCCGGATCTGCGCACAACATCCTTCATTTCTTAAGAACAGAAAAATAAGCTTGCTGGATCAGGCCGTCCGTCTCCCATATCTTTTTTTACGAAAGGTTAAATTGCAGACCATCGTATCTAAATGGCGTATGCTGAAAATATGCAGAAACCAGGCAAACGGGAGCCGGGGCGCTCACTGCAAGAGGGGGCTGCCCAGGCCAGCTCGCTCGTCACACAGCGACCCACTGGCTGCCCCAGGAAAACCCACCAGGGGGCCAGCATGCGACTCCCTGCCCCCGCCCATGCTCCCCGGCTCCTGCCTGTGGCCCTGGCGGCGGCACGGAGCCCCCGGGGGCGGAGCCGCCCTCCTGAGCTTCCTCCACGAATTCGCCCAACCCGTTTCAGCGATAGCCTCATTTCGGGCGCAAGCCCTTTGACGGCCGCTTTGCGCAACTCTGGCACGGCTGCCGTGCTGGGCTGCTGCATCCACACGGAGAGCCCGGGCGCCTCCTCCCAGCCCCGGTCTGCCCCTGGCCGGGACTTGCGCCGCACTCAGTGAACGAGCATCCCCGACAGAGGGCTGCCCGGCCCCTCCTGGGAGACCCCTGGCAAGAGAGACACCCCCACCCCCCCCCCGGCCACGGATGCCATCGTCAGCTGTGCTAGCCCAGCCGGAGAAAGAGGTCTGCGGAGGTTCAGCAGGACCTCGCCTGCGCCTCCCCCGCGGCGGCAGAGCGCAGGCCCGGGCCCTCCTTCCATGGGTTCAGCAGGACCTCGCCGGGCCCTCCTTCCGTGGGTCCATCCCTTGAAATGGGGAGCTGCCGCTGCGCGTGCCTCCCGCACCCTCTGCCTTCTCTCCTGCAGCTTCCGCCAGGGCTTGCCCTGCTCCCCCCTCCCAGGACTCCTCCTGGATGCTCAGCGCCCGGGACTGGGCACGGAAGCGTGGCTGTGCAACCTAGTGGTTTGGACGGGATGGTTGCATTAAGGAAATGCAAGACTGCCTGCCTGGCCTGCCTTGATGGTCGAGCCGGGCGAGCCCCACCTGCGCCCCACGGAAAGCGCCCCCAGGCCGCCCGCAAGGCCCTCCCGCCTGGCCTCTTACCTGGGACAGCTTGAGCTTCCGCTCCGGGGAGGCCTGGATCACCAGGGCGATCATGGCCAGGTAGGTGTAGGGCGGCTTGGGGTGGCGGTGGTATTTCTTCTTCTTGCCCCGCCTGCCCAGCTGCCCCGCCTGGCCCTCGGCTTCCCTGCCCGCAGGCTCCGCTGCAGCCACGGCCCCGGCCGCCTCCAGGGCCTCCTTGCAAGGGGCAGGCTGCTCCGGGGGCGAGGCAGAAGCCAGGGCCCTGCTCCCGGGGCTGCCCGCCTCCGGGCCACCCGGGGCAGGGGGGGGCACGGCCCCGGCCGGCGCGGGCTCCCTGTTGCGGCCGGCCATGCCAGCTCCGGCCAGGGGCGCTGCTGGGGGGTCGCGGCTGCCTCAGCCTCCGAGGAGGAAGGGACGGGACCCATTCGCGCCTTTATCATGTTGATGACCCGGTCACCTTGGAGGAGGAGTAAAAGTGGAAAGCAATTAACATCTGCAGCTAATCTCTGATCCTGGCAGGGAGGGGCAAAGGCTGCCCCAGCAGAGGGCCACTCCCCCCCCCCCGGGAATGCGTGCCCAGGAGTGCTTCCCATGATGGGCATGTGGCCGCCCGCACTTTCCCCTAAGCATCCTCACTCAATCTGAGAGAAACCAGGTTGCCAGCAAGCCAGCATGCAGCGATGAAGACATGAAGACGCCTGGGGGCCTTCTCCCGGGCTGGGCCTGGGTTTTCAGAGGTGGCCAAGGGGTGTGGACGAGAGCCCCGCTTTTCACTGCCGGAGCCCCTCCATGGCAGGCAGGCCATGGCCTGCTGGGGTGTCCGGGAAAAGACACCATGAGCTCGGGGTAGCAAGGCAGCCCTGGGGGTCCCAAGCAAGGCCGAGCCCTGCAAGGAAGAGGCGCGCTCACGAGCACCTTGCCTAGAATGAAGCAGCGCAACGAGCCCCCCTTTCCTGGGGGAGGAACTGGTCAAGAAATGGGGGGGGGTCGCATTTTGGCACTGTGCAAGCTGCATCTCTAGAGGAGAGAACTGTTCCCCCCCCCCGCACACCTGTGTGGTGGTGGGTGCAAGATCATTGCCAGCACAGCTGATGCTGTTCCTGGGGGGGCAGCACCCCCCCCAAGCAAGCCGCGATTTCTGTATCTGTGGCATCAGCAGGAGGCTTTTTGCATCCTCTGCCCGCACAGATGATGTTTGCTTGAGATACAGCGAAACTTGATGTGGTTAGTGTATTTTATGATGGGTACAGAGCAACCTGCATACGTGGAAATGTGGGTTGTGCATTTAAAAATAATTTCACTGATCTCGATCGCCGTTCCCTCCATCAGAAGCAGCCACAGCTGCGGACTTGCCTTCTGGGACGAGCAGGTCTCGCCCCCACCCTCACGACGCGTCTGGGGCCCGTTTGCTCCAAGGCCGCCTGGACGATGATATCCATCCGAGGGACTGGGCAGCAGGCCCACCGCAACATCGCGCCAGCCTCTGCTGGTCGGAGGAATCTGTGAAGAGCCCCCTCCTCAGAAGGCTGATGCGTCTCAATCCACATATGAAGAGCTTCAAAGCCTTGTCTGGCCTGCAGGGGTCCCCAGACAGGAATTCCGCTCCCACGCCTCGTTGCCCGCCCTGAATACCAGGAGCCGCATTGGGATGGAAATGGCCCCCCGCCCCGGGCATGATGCCCACCAGGTCCGGAGGGGCAGCTGCCCAGGAGGCGAGGGCTCTGGGGATCGCCTCGTCTCTGATAGCAAAGAAAGGGCAAGCGGAGCACATAGTCCTGCAGGTAAGAGAGAAAGCTGAACTTCTAACAAAATCTCAAGGCTTTCAGGTTACTTTCCTAAGGAAAAAATTGATCCTTGCGCAGTTACCATCCTGTGGCTGATAAAGCCCTTTCAGATGTGCTTCCTCCTCACATTTCCGGGGTAGAACAACAGGGCAGGTCTTGCCACGGATGGGGGGATGTGTGGTCTCTCTTCGCACATCTAGGGCGCATTCTTCAATTTGTCCAACTTTCTGCACGTGCTCAGACCACCCATTCTCCTGCATCGGGACCAAGTGGGATGCTCTGCTCCGCTCTGGGGAATTCCTGTAATGTGCAAATCTTAACTCCGTAACACGCTCCCTTCACCATCTGTTCCACGGTGAATGTGTCAACGCTTGTTGATATTTCAACCTCTGGCAAAGTTTGTAGTGACATTTTAATTTTCCTAAAAACGTAGGGTGGTTTGCTCAACAAGACAATGAGCTTCGATCAGTTATAATGGCTCTTCTGCCTCATAATAAGCAAAAGTTATTGGTCTTGAGTTCCGCCGTCTTTCCTTCAGTCGGGGCTGCTCCCAGTTAAGGCTGCTGGTGAATAGCGGCTCCGCTGGGCTTCTCCTGTTTCACTTTTCAGGTTGCTTCTTCATCTGACAAGGCAGCTGTTCCCAGTGTGTGTTTTAAAGGGTTAGGCAGATGGGAAGGACTTGAGAAAGACTTTCTAACAAGTCTTTCTCAAACCCTTCCCCACCAGCCTGCTCTCTCAACAGTGGATTTCCAAGTGAGCTTTCTCTAAAAAATGCTTAATGCTTGTTTATCTCCCCATCACCAAATTTCCTCCATCAGTTCAGTGGAGGTTTTGCCATATCAGAATGCACAATCTTACCAAGTTTTCGTGTAACAAAACATCTTTTTGTACACAGAATTCCATGCATCCATCTCAGACTAATTTTAAAGGTACCGCTCAAGGAACCGTCTCTTTCTCATAATGCAGAATCTCTCTTAGCTCCATCTGGGGATCACAAAGCCCAGCATGCACAGTCTTTCCTGCTGGCGTAGTATCTGCGGTTTGGTGGGCTTGCGCATTGCTGGAAGACTGAGCACAACTTGCAAAGCACAGTTGTCGAGCAAGCCCTCCAGCACAGACCACTGTGCGCCCCCTTTTGTGGGCATCTCGGCCTTGCGCGGCTGCGCTCTTGATGGGAGGCTTCCAGCTTGGTCCCCCTCTGCATTATCTTTCAGCGTTCGTCTGCATGAGGCTTTTCCCTGGCAAAGCCATGCTCAAAGGGACTCGCAAAAAGAGCGAGAAGATGTACACAACGGAATGGAGTGTTTCCAAATATTGAACAGTAATAGTGCACAGAACGCTTGCTGATAAAGCTGGGCAGGCTTAAAGCACTGCGTATTTGTGCCTTAAGTGAAAGGGGGGACGTGGCAAACAGCAGGAAGCGCCACAAGGGGCAGCTGACTGAGCTGCTGCTGGAGTCGGTCAGGGCTCCGTCCGTCCTCCAGGCCGTGTGCCAGGGACCGGAGGGGCAGCGCCCCGTCCCGCGGGGCTCACAGCCGGACGGTCCCCACGCGGTCGTGGGAGCTCCCATCTGCCTGCTGGAATCTGCTCACAGGACCAACGCTGGGACCCGCCTATGTCTCGGGGAGCAGCTCGGCAGCTGCGTTCCGCACGGGCCGGTGGCTTCCCTGGGATCCCGGCTGGCTTTCCCGGCTTTCAAGGGGCTTGTGTCAGGCGCAGGGCCGCTCTCGCAGGTGCGCTCCGTGCAGGAGGGGGGCGCCACCTGCCCCTTTGCTGGCCCTCTTCGCATCCTCCTGCCAGTGTGAGAGATGCCGTTCCACACACAGGAGCGCTCCCGGGCGCTGCTCCAGAGACCGTGCGAGGGCGAGGGGCGGTGTGAGCGCAGCCTCCACGTGGAAGCACTGTATGTGGCGCCTCCGCCAGTTATTCCCCTCTGCCTGGGCACGCATTTTAAAAAGCAACTAAAATGGTCACGCGCGTACTCCTGTGGCCACTGGCACAGGCGCTGGGGAGGGAACGGCCCCGCACCCGCCTGCCCCCTCCCCACCACCTGCGGAGCTTCATCCAGACTGTCTAGGACCCGGATGGACTCCAGACAGAATGTGGGGGCTGGAAGCCAGGCCCCCCGCCAGAGGCACGTGCGCCTCTGTATGCAGGCCCTGACCCTGGTGGAGTGGGAGGGGCCGGATCGCGCCCTCTGGCCCTGTCGATCCCAGGGGAGGGAAATGGGTTTTGCCCCAAGGTCAACCACACGGCAGGCTTTTAAAAGACTGTATCTGTTCTGGAGGACCTGAGAGTCACCGGAAAGGGGGGAGGACCCTGGAATTCCCCTCCCCAAATTAACCAAGATCAGCCGCCGCCAGCAGCAAACATTTTTATTTACATGGATCGATGCATACAAAAAAGGAAAGGACCGTATGTGGCCAGGGATGGTGTCTCTGCCCCGTGCCTCGGGGAGCCAAACGGCTGCTCCTGCTGGGATCGGGGCACCTGGCCCCCCGTGTCTCTGCCCACAAGTGCGACGCTTGCCCACTGGATGCCTGGTTTCGCCGGCCCAGCTGATGAGCTGCCCTGGCACAAAGCCCACACCATCTCCTCCCTCGAAACATCCCCTGGGAAGCCGCCCGGGAAGGAGGCCCGCTCTCCAAACAAACCAGTGGGCGCCGGGCTGGCTTCTGCGAACAGCCAGAGGGTTCCCCATACTGGGCAGTGGGTCGGGCAGGGAGGAGACGAGCAGCCATCCGGCCCCTTCCTTGCCTCTGCCACTCCCCAGGCCTGACTCAGGGTGCCAACTCCCCCACCCCCTGGGCTTCTGGAGGGTGGGCTGAAGCGCTTGGCAAACAAGCCCCTTTCCCCAAGCCAGTGCCCTCTGGGTGTGTGGCACTGCAGTTCCCAGCATGCACAGCCAGCATGGCCAGGGCTGTGCTAGAGAGGAGTGGCAGGAGCTGCCGTTTATTAGATCAGGAGGGCGCCAGGATGGGGAAGAAACTGTCCAAAGGTACAGAGGTCAATCTGCCCCCTGCAGGACCCTCCCTCCCCACAGTCCCGGGAGATTAAGCAAGGAGGTAGGGTGGGCGGTTTGTGCACATCTGGATCCGGGCCAGGGTTTAATTTGTATGGATCAGCCGAGCCCACCTGCGGGTGCAGCTGCTTTCGGGAGGTAGCGCCTGGTCCGGCTCTGGCCAGGCATGCCCCGGCTGCCTCCCCGCACCTGGCAGGGCCTCTCCCTGCAGCGGGCTCTTTGGGGGCTGCCTGGGTCTGCCGGAACGGCTCTTCGTAGCAGGCTGGGAGCCGTGGAGCCTTCCGCGGGGGCTTCTGGCCGGGAGCCTACCCCAACCCCCGGCACTCCCTCCGCCTCCTCCGAGCCGAGGGTGGGCAGTCCGCGTGCTGTTCCTGCTGGCTGTGTGGCGCCCGCGGCCTCCGAGGAGGGCAGCGACGGCTGGGCCACCGACAGACAGAGCCCTCTGCCCATGGCAGACGCCCTGCGGATGCTCCGCTCGGCTGCTGCGCCGGGTCCTGCTCCTGCCCCTCATGAGTTACTGCGCCTCCTGGAGCCCCCTCCTGCGGTGGCTTCTGCAGTCCCCCAGGTGTGACGTGCTGGCTGGGTCTCTGCCCCTCGAGCCGGCCCGCTAGAGCCACCCGCGCAGCCTCTCCATGAGGCTGGGCTGCCCCCCGGCCTGCCCCCCCTCCGCCCCCCCTCCATGCCTCCTCTGTCCCCCGGCGCCCGGCTTGGGCCTCGCCACCTCGCAGGGCTGCTCCTTCCAGCGGTGCCTCCGGGCCTTGGTGCTGCTCGCCCGGTGACCTCGCCGGCCGTCCCCGCGACTCCCCTCCGCGCCCCCTCGCCTGGCAGATTGGGAGGCCTGCTCCTGCGCCACTTTCCTGGCCTCCCGCAGGGACCGCCGCTCGAAGGCCTCCACGATCCGGGGCACCCAGTTCTCCGCCTGCAGCCGGACGGCCACTTCCTCGGCCGAGGGGTCGGCTCTTCCCCTGCTGGTGACCAGCGTGGCCCGGGGTCTCTGCTGCTCACAGAACAGGCAGGAGCAGGTGGCGGGTGAGGTGCTCGTGCCGTCGAGGGCGGGGGGCTCTGCGGCTGCCTGCGGGGAGAGGAGGGCAGGGGACGCTCGGACGCCGCTCTGGCCCCATGCCCTGGCAGCCAGCGCCCTGCCCGGGGAGCCTCTGGGGCTGGGGGGATGCAGGCCGGGAGAAGGCTGCACCTGTTGAGCAGCTTCCCGTTAAAAGCCTCTGGCAAGGTAAGGGCTGCCACTGGCAACCCGCTCAGTGCAGCCAAGCCACAGCGTGGCCGACCGAGAGCGTCCTTTCCGGCTCATGCACGCACTTTGCTCGCACCGCAGCAGGCCGGGCCGGCGGTCCCAGGAGCAGCTCGGCCGCCTCTGCCTGTCAACTCTGGCCTGGTGGGCCACCCAGTTACACTCGCATCGCCTTGCGCCCCGTGCCCCCAGATGCGGCTTCTCATGCGCCACTGCCCTGCCTCCTCCAAGGAACCTGCAAGGGGTTCAGCAGCCCCGTCTTCCCCCTGTAGTCGCCCCATCGCTGCCCCTACACCTTCTCGCATTTTCTTCTCCCCCAACTTGGCGCCCTCCAGACGTGTGGGGTGGCAACTCCCATGAAACCCCGGCCAGCTGGAGGGCGCCAGGGTGGGGCAGGCGCTGCGAAGAAGACGACGGCACCGGCACCGGCACCGCGCTTGCCATGCTCAGCAGCCCGTTGCGGGCAACCTGTGCCGAGAAAAATGCTCTGGGGGTTTCCTGGGCGCTGCGCGCTTCACGATCGAGCGCGACGGGGGTGAGAGAAGCCGCTGCGAGTGGCCGCGGGGCCATTCGCCCAATGGGGGCCGGGGGCCCTGCTGGTCGGGGACACGGAAGCCACCCCGAAAGAGGCTGGGGGGCGGGCGCCGCTCCGGCACCAAGCGCCCGAGCGACGCTCCTGCGATCCGCCGGCGAGGCCCGGGTGGGGGCAGCTCCCGGGTCCCCGGCAGGGCGCAGCGATGGCCCGCGCCCTGGAAGGTCCCCAAGGCTTCAGCCTGGCCCGGGAGCCACTTCCCCCGCGCGGCCGCCCGCGCAGCCAGCCCCGCCATGCACGGAGAGGGCCGGGCTGGCTCCCCATCGTCTCCGCGCGGGGCTGGCCCTCCGCCCCGGAGAGCCCGCGGCCAACCCGGATGGGGCAGCCCCCCTCGCCCGGCCCGGCGCTCTGCTCGCGGCGGGAGCGCCGGAGCCCGCCCAGCCCGACAGGCCGGAGCAGCAGGGGAGCCCCGCCCGCCGCCCGCTCACCTGGCAGCCGGGAGCCTCGTCGCCGCGGTCGCGCCGGCTGCGCCCGTCGCC
>NW_025336455.1:1976577-1979404 GCF_004798865.1 Varanus komodoensis
GTTGAACAGGGAGGCCCGCTCGATGCCCAGGGCGGGCGAGGAGCGCGGCCCCTCGGGGCCCCCCCCGGCGGGGCCGCCGCGGCTCTGCGGGTGGCTGTGGCGCCCGGCGTCCTTCCTCTTGCTCGGCGGGGCCGCCTCCGCGAGGCTGCACCCCCGCAGGGATCTGGAGAGGTCTGCAGGGGCAAAGACAGGCAGGCGGGGAAGGCTCAGCAGCGCCGAGCGGGGAGCCCGGGTGCGCGCGCGGCGGGCCTGTCCGGAGCGGGGCCGACTAGATGGCCCGGGAGGGAGGCCCCTTCTGACGCGCGCGGTTCCTGGGATTGCCCTCCTGCCCATGTGCAGCAGCACCCGGCCTGCAGAGGCATCGGGAGGCAGCCCACAGTCATGGGATGGGCTTTGCAGGAGCGCAACTCCTGGCCCTCTTCACGAGGAACAGCCTTCCCCAACCTTGGGCCCCCAGGAGGAGTTGGACAGTCTTGGCTGTGGGTTAACAGGGGTCGCACTTCCGGAGGGGACCCGGCTGGGCAGGGCAGGCACAAACGCTGAGTGAGGATCAGCTTTTGGTGGATTGTGCATGAAGGTTGCATCTTCCACGGAAAAAGCCAGTGTGGTATGCTGATCGGAGTGCTGGGCTGGGGGCCTGGGAGATCCGGCTTGAGTCTCCACTCAGCCATGAAGGGTGGCTTTGGGCCAGTCACTCACTCTTGGCCTAACCTACCTCACAGGGTTGTTGTGAGGATAAAATGGGGAGGAGGCCTTGTGAACCACCTTGAGTTCCTTGCAAAAGGTGGGATATAAACGCTATGTAATAATAATACAAATAAACATGCATGGTATGTATTGTGTAATGCGTGTTGCAATTCAGTTATGTGTCGTGCGTACTGTTTGGGGTAAGGGGTGCTCCCATTCCAAACAAAGACAGTAACACCCGGCTTTCGGGGCAGGAATTGCTCCTCCCCACACCCTTCCTGGCTACACTCACAGGTGCCTTCTGCCCTGTGTTTACCAGAAATCACAGAAGCCGTTGAAATCTCGTGGCCTGCGCACTGCCTGCTGGCATTGTTGATGTAGTCCGGGTCGGTCTCCCAGCTGTCCTCTTCCTCAGCCTCATGAGGAAACTGCCTGGCCCCATCCGACCGGGGCGCCTCCGGCATTTGGGGGCCTGCTGTCCGAAGCACACCCAGCGCAGGCCCTGTGTTGAGGAAAGGCCAAGGCTGGTCGCGCAGAACTTGCCCAGAGCAGGGCCTGGATTCTGGCCACTGTGATGTCAGCGCTGCGTCATGCTGGCTTCTCTTCTGCGCCTTCCACACAACAATCTGCCATTGTTTCCTGCACCACTTCGTCGGGTGAAATGCGCCGGGCGATGCAAGAGGCTTGCGCGATCTTGTGCGGCATGTTGCTGCTTCTAATAGGTGTGCTGCCCAGCGGAGGCTTTGGGATTCTGTTTTCTCATGGACCAGCGTGTGACTTCCTTCATTTTTTAAACGCACCTGCCATATATGCTTCTAAATGATAGTGAATTAATACATTCTTGGATTACACAGCCGCGGTTGGTGTCCGACTTCATGGATTTGTTCTGTTGGAAACTAATGGGAAGAAGGCATGAAGGAACAGGAGGCCTGGGGCCTTTCGGCGCTCCAGGTTTGATGGGCTGATGGGGAGCTCGCTCTTTCCCCTTCTCATTGGCAGGCTTGGAGGACTTTGATTAAGAACTACGTAGCACGGGAAACAAATCGAGCAGTCCTGCAGGGCTTCTGGAGTGGCCTGTGATCATTGGAGCAGCACATCTCTTGTGGTCCAAGCAGCACAGGTGAATGGAGCGGCCCCATGCGCAGGCGCAGCGATCGGTTTTGCATGCAGAAGGGCCATGGTTGATCTGGGGCAGGGATGGTACGGATGCCTCTGCGCCGAAGACTTTTCAGGGCCAGCAGACCGGCATGTCTGTGCTGAAGCTCCTCCAGGGGCCCCTGGATGAACCCCTAACGAGTTTGTGCAAGGGGGTAGTCCTGTTGTTCCTTGCACTCTGGGCTTTGTTTCATTGTTAATTGTAAGCTCCTTGGGGCATAGGCTGAGTTTCCCATCCTTGGTAACAAGCCCCACACTTAGAAATACATTGCGAATTGGCCCTCCCTCACACTGCCTCAACACACACGGAATACTGCAAAGCATTTCTGTTTGGGCTGAGTGACTGATGCTGAGCTGTGCCAGGGTGGCTTTTGGATACGCTTAACATGCACGTTAAATGGCAGGCTTCGTGTCTTTGGCATTTCTTTTGAAGCTTTGTAAGCAAGAACGTAAGTGAAGAACTTTGTAAGTGAAGAGGAAGTAAAGAGCCTCTTGATGCAGGTGAAGGAGGAGAGTGCAAAAGTTGGCTTGAAACTCAACATTAAGAAAACTAAGATCATGGCATCCGGTCTTATCACTTCCTGGCAAATAGATGGGGAAGAAATGGAGGTAGTGACGGATTTTATTTTCCTGGGCTCCAAGATCACCACAGATGGGGACTGCAGCCAAGAAATTAAAAGACACTTGCTCCTGGGGAGGAAAGCTGTGGCAAATCTAGACAGCATACTGAAAAGCAGAGACATCACCCTGCCAACAAAAATGCGTATGGCTGTGAAAGCTGGACCATAAGGAAGGCTGAGTGCCGAAGAATTGAGGCCTTTGAATTGTGGTGCTGGAGGAGACTCCTGCGAGTCCCTTGGACCGCAAGGCGATCAAACTGGTCAGTCCTAGAGGAGATCAACCCTGACTGCTCTTTAGAAGGCCAGATCCTGAAGATGAAACTCAAATCCTTTGGCCACCTAATGAGAAGGAAGGACTCCCTGGA